>NC_058132.1:611517410-611682112 GCF_016433145.1 Gracilinanus agilis | reverse complement strand
AAGGAGGGAAGGAAGGAAGGAAGGAGGGAAGGAAGGAAGGAAGGAAGGAAGGAAGGAAGGAAGGAAGGAAAAGGAAGGAAGGAAGGAAAAGGAAGGAAGGAAGTTATGGGAAATTGTCCTACATGGCCTCATCATGAAAACCAATGGGAATTTGGCATTTTTCTCTCCAGAACAAACATTTTCATTTCTTAACCCCATTGATGTATGTATGTATATTTTTAGAGAATCTATGTCCAATAGTTAATCATTAAAATAGCATAGATTCTGGTTTTCATCATGGGGCCATGTAAGACAATTTCCCATAGCTGTGCCTCTTTTTAAATTTTTTTTAATTTTGATGCCAAAATTCTCCTGTTCTGTGAGTTTGGGGTAGAGTATTTTCTAACATCTTAATGGCTAACTTAGTCACATTATGAGTCTCACAATACATTAGTTACATATGAGTCTTATGTTCAATTATTTTTCCCCCAGATCAAACAGAGATGACTATTGAGGGTCTGCAGCCCACGGTGGAGTACGTGGTTAGTGTCTATGCTCAGAATCAAAATGGAGAGAGTCAGCCTCTGGTGCATACAGCAGTTACTAGTATGTATCTTACTTATTTTTAAATTTCAAAGGTAAAACAAACTCTAGGTGTCCAATAGCCCTGTGCACATCTCTGCTGCTAAAACAGCTGTCTGCTGGTTCGCATCTTCAGCTGATCCCTCAGCAGACAATTTTCCTTTTCAGTGGCGCCGACGTGCACTTGTAGGGAAAGACGTTGCCAAACCACCATACTTAGGTGCTATGCTTCAGATTCCTGTTGCTCAAATGGCCTTGGCAGAATGTGATTTGGCTTTAGCAAATCTACAAAAATGTTTTTTTTTGCCAGGACTTCATTTTCTATGTCTGGATGGTAAAGTTGAATTTATGTGCTCCTCCCTTCACTTAGTAATAAATTTAGTAGTAAAATGTAAAGTATTTATTAGACATCTGGATAGAATTTCATTGAAAATACCTGATAGAGGGGAGTAAAGAACAGGTGCTGGAGAAATATGTAGAACAGTCTAAAATTCACTTTGGAAATCATCTTTACCAACCTCAAGGCATAGAAAAAGTAGGTCTATAAAACTAACATCACATTGCAAGAAGGAAAGAAAGAAATAAGAATTATTATCTTGGAATTAAACAGAGACATAAAATCCCAATCGTGGGTACGTTTTGCAAGGTGTCTGGGTTTCTCATCCATATGCACCTGGTTTTTGTTTTAAAGAATTATAATTTTTTTAATTTTTTTTAAATAAGAAGAAAAATTTAATCTTTTGAGGAAACTGTCAAGTAATATTCCATTTAATTAATAATGGTTTGATTGGAGTTAATTTGTAAAAGGAAATGATATCTGCGAAACTGCTTTGCATGTTATAAAATGCTTATTTCACTCCTTGCTTTTCCCATAACCTCTCATCGTTAATTTGCCTAACAGACATTGATCGCCCTAAAGGACTGGCATTCACTGATGTGGATGTCGATTCCATCAAAATTGCTTGGGAAAGCCCACAGGGGCAAGTTTCCAGGTATAGGGTGACCTACTCAAGCCCTGAGGATGGAATCCATGAGCTATTTCCCGCCCCTGATGGTGAAGAAGACTCAGCAGAGCTGCAGGGCCTCAGGCCGGGGTCTGAGTACACAGTCAGTGTTGTTGCCTTGCACGATGATATGGAGAGCCAGCCCCTGATTGGAACCCAGTCCACAGGTATACCTTTCATTGGACCACTCAGGTGGTCATGGGAACAGTGGCTTTATGCCCTGATAAGAGAAAGGAACTTCCTTAAATAACTGGTACCCATCACAGGAACTGTAAAAAAACCCTGCAAGAACAGAAACTGAATACTCCTCTTTGGAGAAGGAAATGGTGGTCTACTAGATGCTTAGGTGAGGTCAGAGACAAATGAACCTAATACAAGGAAATCTCAGAAATGCATGGCTTGTGCACAAGAGCAGGAGCTAAGAGGAGCAAGCTAGGAATGGGTGCTTTGCTTTAAACTAAAATATGTGGATTATTTCCTATATCATGTTTCCTTATGGTTTGCCTTCACTATGTTTTTAAAGACCTGGCATCATATCTGCTTATTGTTTTCTTTTTAAAAAAAATGATACTTGACAGCAGCATCTTTCTGAGGCAACAAGGGTAAGTTTGGGGGTTTGTTTGGGTTTTTTTCAGTTAGTTATCTGCTGTGTGTCTGATCATATAGTCTTCTTGAAGGATTATTGATTGATTATATGTATAGAAAATGAAAATACATAAAGCTAAAATTTCTGAAAGTTATTGGAAATATGGTTATTTTCTAACAACTATTTGTAGGTATAGTCTTGAGGTGCTGTGAAAGTTTGAGATGTACCAAATTAGCCCCTGAGTCCCAACTCCAGTGCCATCTTCAGATAATTTATTTTGGATTGCAAATAGATGGTGCTCCAAAGTTAGTCGGGAATTCTCCATCAGAAATGGCAACTCTAAAATATTTCTATATATTTAAAAGTGTAGGGAATGACTCCACAATTAATTCATTATTACCTTTGCACACTAATGAAAAAAATAGGGAATAATGGCTCTTAAACCAATTTGGCTTGACAGATGCACAGACTCTAGGATGTATCAGGTCTCTCTTAGAGCAAACGTTTCTTTGAGAGAAAGAATCCAAATGACCAGCACTCGAGACTTTTTTCAGAGAGCTGACAGTTATCCCTGATGTTAAGATTAAGTGGAGACAGAAAGAAAAGTCACTTGTGCTCCAACATGCCCTTTTCCCATAGTCTGACTCATCTGTGACATTTCCACATCCTTCTCTGGCAAAGAAACCCCAACAATTTCACAAGAATGGTCTGTTCCCTCAGAGCTGTTTTATACTTTTCACAGATTAATCCATTTTGCTTCCTTGATTGCTTATGACTGCCCATCCCCTATTTTCTGCAAGGTAACCTCTAACTAATGACCATCTTGACAGCTATTCCTTCACCAACCAACCTGAAGTTCACTCAGGTTACTCCAACCAGCTTGACAGCACAATGGGTAGCACCCAATGTTCAACTCACTGGATACAGAGTTCGAGTGACACCCAAGGAGAAGACAGGACCAATGAAGGAGATCAACCTTTCTCCAGACAGCACTTCAGTGGTGGTGTCAGGACTGATGGTAATTCATGTTGTTATCTCTTCTTGAGAGTTTAAAAAAAAAATTTAAGGCCAATTCTTAATCCAGTTCAGGCCATACCAAAGAGGTAGGGATTAAATTTCATGATAAAACTAAAACTGCATTACATACTCTATTCTTCAGATGAAAATTATTTCCTGCTTACATTTATTCTTTTTCATTGATGCCCTATATTTTCTTTTTCTTTTATTATTTTTATTATATACTTAATAACCACCACAGATGAAAAACATTTAAACAAGTGGCATAAAAATTACATGCAAAACTACAAACTTCCCTTGTTTACAATTTCTTAAAAAAATGTAAATTTGAAATTCCCTTTGGATTTGTTTTACTTGGATACTTTTGTCTCTTGATTTTGTGGATGCCCTGTATTTTTGTATCAATCATTTCCCAGTATACTAATTATCTCTCAACCACCTCATGACGATATAGAACTATTTAAGCAAAACTTGCTGATCAGATGACATATGAGAGCTATGTAAGATTCCACAGGCATCATCTCCCACTCCTTTATTTAGTGCTGGGAAGTATTATATACGTTATTAACTGCAATTTATAGTGAGTAGGATTTCTTCGGGAGGGGCATTAATTTTTTTTTAAATACCTGGAATATTGAGCAGAAGGTGATAGAGAATCTGAGATTATTGACTTCTCTGCTCAATTGATTCTCTTCCCCCCTGATCCCTTGCCCACATTATCTCTTTAAAAAGGTGGGATTATCAGCCCCTAATTGTACTCATAGACTAAATGCAGACATTCTGATGGTATATTTTAAGAACTCTGCCTCACAAAAAGAACAGATTCTGGGATGGATAGGGCATAGCCATCTGTCACAATGGCAGAGTGAGTGACTCCCTGTTGGCCCTCACTTCCCTCTGCCCAGCCTCCATTACAACTTCCTCTATTTAGTGTAACTGCCACAAATATACTACTTTGCCCATGGCAGTCATAAAAGCTAAGAACTCCTAGAAAAGGATGTTCTTCTGGAACCTTATTATAATCAGTTCAAGGAGAGAACCCAGGAAAGATAAGGAATAGAAAGTGTTTTTCCTGCCTTCCCATACCTGGGAGCATCTATAGCTGGTACCCTCCGGGCACTTATAAAAGAGCAGTTGGACATTATCACATGTCTCTATGGCCAACACTTCAAGCATATGTCCCAACTATTTAAATTGTCTTTTTATGGTTACTGTTCATTTTTGCCTAACCCCAAGGAGAATGTCTTTGGATAAACTATTAGCCAAAAAATTGCCCTAACTGTCATTATAAAACTAAAAACAGAACTCACAGTTTTTGTATTATAAAGCTCACCTAACATTATTCTCTGTTTGTTGTGACTCTTGTCTGCATATAGTTGCGTCTTTGAAGACCCTCACTCTGGGCTTTTTTGTTTGTTTTGTTTTGCAAAGATTACATTATTAATATTGACAATTAATGTTCCTATGGTTTCTTTATTTGTAGGTGGCAACTAAATATGAAGTCAGTGTCGATGCTCTTAAGGATACTCTGACAAGCAGGCCAGCACAAGGAGTAGTTACCACTTTGGAGAGTAAGTAATTCAAGCTTTCCTATATCTGTGACTCTCCAGGAAGAAAGACAGAGAGATGAAAAATAGCTCCAAAGTCTATAGGGGCATGCGGCAACTGCTGGAAAGATGCAGACGTTGGAAATAAATTTATTTTGAGGATGATATTTTTTTCTTTCCCCACATCTCAACTCCCTGAAAAAAAAGGACTCATTGGTATATACAGTAAAGCTCCTGGATAATGCTGCAGAATAAGACCAGAACCTATCTTCTAGGGTGCTTATTTGAAGAGAGTAGTATGGTAGATTTTTTGGTAACAATGGGCATGAGGAATAGAAATGTTTCAATCCCTAGCATATCCAAAAATAGGAGTGTTTGATCTCTGATAATAACTAGCTTTGAGACCTTAGATGAGAAATTAAGCTTCCTTGATTCTGTTTTTCTCATCCATATAACGGAGGCAACTACTTATCTTTTAGGATTGTTAGGAGAATCAAATAAGTTAGAAGATGTGTAGCACTTTGAAAAGAATAAAAGCAGTATACCAAGTATGACCTTGTTAGTATTAATAACAACTCATTATTCTCTTGGATATGGCATTAATAATAATGGATCATTGTCCTAATAGCAAGACTCAGAATCACTGATGTTAATTTCCCAAATTATTACTTATTTTTCTTTAAAAGTGACTAGATAGCTAACATCACAATCATGAGTCTGACATCATGCCCCAATAATCTAGTCTTTGTAATAATTATATTTGTACATACTACAGAATAATTAGATATGCCTTTTTTTAAAAAAACCTCCAAATCATCATTTCTGTGGACGATAGCTACTAATAACCTGTGTACTTTGATGTCATGTAGATGTCAGTCCTCCACGTAGGGCCCGTGTGACAGATGCCACTGAGACTACTATCACCATCAACTGGAGAACCAAGACCGAGACCATCACAGGTTTCCAGGTTGATGCCATCCCATCCAATGGCCAGAATCCTATTCAGAGAACCATCAGCCCTGAAGTCAGAAGCTATACCATCACTGGTGAGAACTGGGGGTTGTTGACTTTCTCTGGTTAAATAAACAACCTAAAAGTAACTTAGTTGGGAAAACAGAAAAGTTCATGTGTTTTCCACGTTTGTAGATTTTGTGTATAAGATGCTCTTCAAGATAGAGTTCCTTAGATAGCCAAGTATTTTGTAGGATTAGGAAAGGAGAAAAGTGATTTTAGTCTCTGATTTTTTTCTAATCAGTAAAGCAGTGACATTATTTATTAACCAACATTATTCTGAGAAACAGCTGAATGCAGTGGTGGGAGAGCCTGCCATGGAACTGGAAGACCTAGATTCATGTCTCTCCTGAGTCACTGCTTATGTGACCCTACACAAATCATTTAACCTCAAAATGCCATAGATAGCTTTCTAATCTGATAAGTTAAAGAGCAATTGATGACCTGCATTGTAGAGGAAATCTCCTCCCTAGAAGTTTCCTGCATCAACAAAAATCATAGGCAAAATTCTGCCAGAAACTGATTTCATTTAATTGCTGTCTTTAGAATAATTTGCCTGCGGTTCAATCTTTTTCTTCATTATAGGCTTCTTTTCTACCCTGGACACAAAATCATGTCCTCTAAAAGACTGGTTTCTTGTAAATGTTGATTAGAAGAAGGGAACTAAGCCTCAAATTTGAGTTCTCTTCCAACCTCATTCCCTTTTTTCTAAGGCACTAGACATAACAGTATTAAAACAGAAAGGAGCTAATTAGTGGCATGTATTTCTTAACACTGCTTTTGGTTGTCAGGATTAATAGAAGACCCAACACTACAAATAAAGACATGGAACTTAAACAAGAGAGCAAACATTTGTCCAGGGAAAGCAAGAGAAGTGAGGTCACTCCCAGTTCCAAAATTCTGATTGTTTCTGGAGAAAAGGCACTTAAATGTTAGTTCTATCAAAAGGATCTCCTTAGGAGAGATTTTAGTTTTTATTGCTCCTGTTTGAGAAGGATTATCAATGCATATTCTCAGTGGGACTCTTTGCATTTATGATTTCCTTTTGGTTTATAGAAGATCTCTTAGCTCCTAATAGTTGATATCCATAATCCCTCCAAGTTACGCAACTTAAAAATGAACCAGCTTTGTGATTACTTCTTTAAAGAAAAGAGAGTGACAGAATCCATACAATCAAAGGAAGTTTTGTTTTTCATATGTAATGTAATTTGAGATTGTAATATAATATTGTATGT
This sequence comes from Gracilinanus agilis, assembly GCF_016433145.1. Lineage (NCBI taxonomy): Eukaryota > Metazoa > Chordata > Mammalia > Didelphimorphia > Didelphidae > Gracilinanus > Gracilinanus agilis. The sequence goes on along the minus strand of NC_058132.1, from coordinate 611,675,151 downwards.
ATTGTAATGTAATAACAGACACTTTTTAAAATTTCAATTCCAGGTTTACAACCAGGCACCGATTACAAGATCCACCTCTACACCCTAAATGACAATGCCCGGAGCTCACCTGTAATTATTGATGCTTCAACTGGTAAGTATTTTTTAAAAAACAAGGAATGATCCCTTATTTTGTGCTGAACTTTTAAAAATGAACAGATAATATATTCATACATCTACAACTATCTCCATGTAAAATTAATGTTATACTATATCCATGACAGCTTATTAGTTCCTCCTTTTATATACTCTTCTGTTCTTTGTTCATTCATTCTATTTAAAAGAATATGTATTCTTTTTTTCACATTTATTATTAGCATGCAAACTACCCTTGTTTCAGTTTTCCTCTGGTTCAGAAATTTCTAGAGTTTTCTCACTTATTTTTATGTTCTAAGCAATGTGAACTTAGGGGGAGAGAGTGGGTAACTTTTTGTATATTTTATTATGTATTTTTATTATGTATATTATTATACTCCATTTCTTTAGTTATTTATGGAAAATTCAAATATCCATCCTTTGATTATAATTAGGCAAATAGATATGTGAAAGTGACTTAATTTTTGTTGAATTGACTCTTCATTTTTTATTTCATTCCAACTTTGATTTCTTTCAGCCATTGATGCACCATCCAATCTGCGGTTCCTCACAACCACCCCTAACTCGCTGCTGGCCTCATGGCAGCCACCCCGAGCTCGGATCACTGGCTACATCATCAAGTATGAGAAGCCTGGGTCACCTCCCAGAGAGGTGGTTCCTCGACCTCGTCCTGGGGTCACAGAAGCCACTATCACTGGTATGTCTCCTCTCCAGTGAGAATTTTCTGCCTCACTCCCCTTCATGTAGATAGCAAACTTTTAAGTATTTCCTTGCAACCATGCTAGAGAGAATGTTTAGTGGCATTATTATTCTGGGACATTGATGATAAGGACTAAAGGGGACCAAAGTCACTGTCAGGCCACTTCTAACAGTATTCTCCATCTAATCACAAGAGCAGCTAGGGGACAGAGGTCACCCTTCCATACTGTAACAAAAGAGTGAGGAGTTAAGTAAAAAGCTGCTATTTCGCTTCCAGGAAAATGGCAACAAATGGATTTTTTCAAAGCAAAATTTTTATAATAACCTGAAATTAGTCTTTTCGATCCCAGATGAAGGAATCCTAGAAGCCATCTACCCTAATCATGTCATTTTATTTTCCTTCGTATGTGAAGAAACTGATGCCACAGGAAAAAAAGTGACTTGCCCAAAGTAGTCATTGCCAGCAGCTAGGTTTGAACTGTTGAAAGTTCCAGTGCTCTCTCAATTGCACCAGGCATTACTGACAAACCAAAAATGAATGGCCCCATTAGAATCTCTTATATTTATTTATAATTACATCTTCCAGTTTCTACAAGATTATTCAAAAACTTCCATGAAGTTTAGGTTTTATCTTTTTGAACAAGTACTACTTTTTTCCCAAAAATTGAAGAAAGCAAACATATCCCATGGAAGAAAAATCTGTGGATGACCCTGGGCAAGTCACTTAACTGCATTGCCTAGACCTATCCTTCTGTCATATAGTTGCTACTAGGGCAAAAGGTAAGGGTTTAAAAATTTTTTTGAAAGGATGCCCTTATATTCTTAGCATTCAATTAATGCTTCATTAACAGTTATTTGGAAGCAGCTTCTTTGTTCTGCAAGACATTCATTATATCACGTTTTTTACAAACAAATGAGTTATAGCTATTGTCACTGAAAAGCTGACAGTCTTAACTAGTTTCACTATCTAACTAGGAAGATGCTAACCTTCCCCATAATGGCACAATCAACTTCGATAATATACATAGAGCTTTGTAGGTAAATGTTAGCTGTTTTGTTGTTGTCTTTGTTGTTGTTGTATGTCAATGAATACAGAAGACTGCCTGTTCCATTTGAAATTCCTATGGTAAACAAAGCAGAAATGATACTGGAAGGTTGATTTTCATGAAACCTTTTTTGAGAAAGAGAGAACCTAATTGTTTTGTTTTTCCTCCAGGTCTGGAACCAGGTACTGAGTATACCATATATGTCATTGCCTTGAAGAACAATCAGAAGAGTGAGCCACTGATTGGAAGAAAAAAGACAGGTAAAAGAATGCATTGGTTTCCAAGAGAAATTCTAACCAAGACTAAAAGTGAATGACTATGTTGGCAGTATGAAAGACCGCGTCTAACTTACTATTTTTTTAACAGCATAACTTTAATCTCTTTTTCTCTGTCAGTAAAAGAAATTGTTTAATGCACATTACAGATATTTTTCCCCCCTCTGAAGCAGGAAGTATAGATGTCGATATTGACCGTAAATCAATTCAAACAGAACCTCAAAGAGGCTGGGTTCTTTACAGCCCGATGTCAAAATTCAAAATGTTAAAGAAATGGATAAAGATATTGCCAAATCTTTATTCTTTTCCCCCCCTCTCAAGCCATGGTGCTGAGGAATGTTCGATTGCCTAGTTTGTTTTATTTGAACAAAATGTTTCATTTATGCTTAACTGAGAACTTTGTTTTTCTTTTTTGAATTGTCTTAAACATGTGTTTATCTAGTTTGTTATTTGAATCCTTGGAAAACCATGAGATTCAATGAACTAGATCTCCCCGATTCTCATCCATCATATGCTGACATGAAGAGCCTGAAATTACATCTCAGATGTACTTCTCAAATGGCCAAAAAATTAATAATAATAATTTTTAAAAGGATGCATATTATACTTCCATTCACTATGATTCTAAATTTGAGAAGAGGTAGCTTTTTTGTGGTGCATGGGCTCATAGCTTGGTCTAAATGGTATGAAGAATTCATACTAACACTTTTTCTTTCTAAGCTATAAAGAAGCTTTTGGAAAAATCATGAAGATTTCTCCTTGGAAAAGTGTGTTGGGATTCAGAAAGTTGCTAATTTAGAAAGTGGCTTTGATCTGATTGGAAAATAATTTATAATTATTGCCTGATTTGATAATGATTAATGCTGCTTTTGTTTTCGGGAGCTTGATATGCTTTGCTTCTAACCTCTCTTTGGCTAGATGAGCTTCCCCAACTGGTAACCCTTCCACACCCTAATGGACCAGAGATCTTGGATGTTCCCTCCACAGTTCAAAAGACCCCTTTCATCACAAATCCTGGGTATGAAAATGGAAATGGTATACAGCTTCCAGGCACTACCGGCCAGCAACCTAGTGTTGGGCAGCAAATGATCTTTGAGGAACATGGCTTTAGGCGGACTACACCACCCACAGCAGCAACCCCCATAAGGCATAGGCCAGGACAATACCCACCGAATGTAGATGAGGAGATTCAAATTGCTAACATCCCCAGGGGGGATGCAGATCATCTTCCATACCCTCTTGGGTTCAATCCAAATGCCTCTACAGGACAAGAAGCTCTCTCTCAGACAACCATCTCTTGGACACCATTCCAGGAAAGCTCTGAATATATTATTTCATGCCATCCCATTGGCATTGATGAAGAACCCTTACAGGTAATTATTTGTTCTCTTGTCATCTGCACTGTGAGACTAAAAGAAGGTATGAGGCCAAGTGGTTTAACCATACTTTAGTTGATTCCTTGTCATGAGACCAAATTCCAAATGGCTTCATTCCCAGAAGCCTTTGGGAAGATGTCATAGTTAGAATCTGGCACTTCCCTCCAGTCTGATCCCATTATTCCTTCCCAGCGCTGGATCGTTAGTCTTAAATGAAAATGGTGAATGAAGCTATGATGAGCTGTTGAAGCTCAGCAAGCAAAATTTGTGTAATTTTCTTCCATCTAGGGATCTTGATTGACATATCATTTAAAACCCTATAATTCTGCCTGAATTTACAGTTATTCTAGCAGTGAGTAAAATACTGTCTCTGCAGTATGTCCATGCAGGTTTCCCATCAAGGCATCTATGAGAAAGAAATAACAAATCTTGATATCAGTCCCATGTGTATTGCCAAAGTTATATTGCAAAACCAGCTTGAAGAGTTATTATATATGACTGTTATGGTGCCAAAACTTCCCTTGCCAATATACATCCATTATTATTCTCTTCTTGTCCTTTCTCCCAACTGAAAGGATTCTCTCCCTCCCCAAATTGTCCTAGAGTACTTTATCTCCTTTGCCCCATCACACCCTACTTTGTTGATGTGTGTGAGCTCTCTCCCTATCAGAATATAAGTCCCTTATGGATAGGACTGTGATGTTTTTGTCTTTATATTCCCCACCCTTCTCCCTCCATTTCTGGTTCCTAATACAGTGCTTTGATCTTAGTAAGGGCTCAGTGAGCTTTTGGTGAATTGTACTATGTGCCCAAAGCTCACACACTACGAGAGTTAATGGGGTGAGGAGGTGGGTTTGTGGGGATATACAGAAATATTGCAACCCACACCCAGTATCAGAAGCAGATAGTCATTGCCCCTACGTGACTAGGAGACATGGGACTGTGCTAATGTGTTCTGTGCCAAAGAGTCCAGTCCTTGTTTCTCATTCTGCTAAATAATGCTTTGGTAGCAGAATTATGGACCGTACTGTCTCTAATATTTTGGAAGGCAAAAGTTTCATGTCAAGTAGCCACTTAAATGTTTCCCCATTAGATTATGAGCTCTTCAGAAGCTCGAGTCTTTCACCTTTCTTTATGTCACCAACTCTTAGTACAGTGTCTGGAACATGGTAAGCGTTTAATAAGTATTTATTAATTGAATACTTTACCTTTTGGCAGAGAAGGCTGATAAGGCAAGTGAGAGAGAGCTGAAGAGATGTTGACCCCAAAGATAACATGTTCCAGTGGAGACAGGAGTAATTCTAGATTTAGGAGACCCAGGTTTAAATCCTGCATCTAATGTTTACTATGTGACCTTGAGCAAGTCACTTAATTTTCCTGGGTCTCAGTTTCCTTGTTTGTAAAATAAGCAGGTTGAACTAACTGATCTGTAAAGTCCCTCTAGATGCCATGATGCCTCATTACTTCCCCTTCTCATTATTGCCCCGTTCCTTGTCCTTCCATTCCCTATCTTCCCTTATTAATGTCATGAGGGTTGTTGAATGACTTCCCATTAGGAAAGTCCATGTCTATTCCTTTCTATAATGCTTTTCCTCCACCTTGGATTTACTGATAATTACAGTTCAGAGTTCCTGGAACTTCAGCTAGTGCCACACTCACTGGCCTTACCAGAGGGGCTACCTACAACATCATAGTGGAGGCACTGAAAAATCAGAGGAGACACAAAGTTCGCGAAGAGATGGTCACAGTGGGCAACTCTGGTATGTTCAAATTCACAGCGTGTAGTCAGCTTTCTCTTTAGATCAGTAGCAGAAGTGGTCTTTCCAAAGCCTAAAACAAACAAAAAAACAAACAAAAAACCTGTTGAAACTCAATATCCACAATCCTGGATTCAATTGAATTAGGAACTTTACCTTTCAAAGCAATAAATCAACTTTAGTTTGATAATTTTTTCCTGCAAGTTTTCCTTTTAGAAATACATAAACATATAAAATATCAAATATAAGATATTTTTCTTTCAGGCATTTTCAGAAGTGAAGTTCTAGAGTTTCCTGTGATTGAATAGGACTGGAATATTTGTGCCTGGCACAAAATGCAGCTCACTTTTTTTCTCTCTAAAGTGCGCTGTTTTCTTTTAGGGCTGTTTTAGTTCTGTTCTTCTGATTGTATCAGGGAGAATTATTCCAGTAAGCCTCTGATGGGTTCAGCACTTCTCTGAATTACCCTCCAATAACTCTTTTAACAAATTGGCTATACCTAAGCCTCTCTTGGCAGCAGAATGCTCGACATAAGTCCAGAAATATTCAGAATAGGGAATCCTGAATCTTCTAATCATTAGGATTTTCTGTACTATACAACTGAAAATATTAAGTATCTAAATATCAAGGAGTTATGGTTTATGGAGGGCCAGTTTCTAAGCTCTAGTTCATTTCCTCATTTAGTTTGAGGGTATAAACTGTAATATGGAGAGTTAAGTTATGAATTAAATTGTTGAATATTTTTTGAAAAACAGCTAGGGGACTCAGTGAATTGAAACCCAGACCTAGAAACAGGAGGTCCTGGGTCCAAATTTGGAATCAGACACTTCCTTAGATGTGTGGCCCAAGGCAAGTCACTTAGCCCCCATTGCCTAGCCACTACTGCTCTTCTGCCTTGGAATTAATACACTGTATTGATTCTAAGACGGAAGGTAAGGATTTTTTTTTAATTGTATGTATATTAAACATTTTTTTAACTTTTTAACTTTTGTATATATAGTTATTCTGAATATAATACTTAGCTAATGCCTAATGCTTATTCCTGGTTAGAATTGCCACTGGAAAGTGGTTTGCATTAATATAAAAGCCTCTTGATTTACCATGATAGGCCTATCATTTTCTAAGATTCATTCCCCCAACTATGAACATGAAGGGATTTTAACTTCTAACTGTTTTCAGAAAATTGGAGTCATCATTGATAGTCCCAAATTACTTTTAGTTCCTTTTCTAATTTCTTCAGCCCAGCTTGGGTTCCAGCCAACTTTTCCCTGGTTTCAAGAGCTTTAAGACTTTTTAAATTACAGCAAAAATTCAATTTTTCCAGGGAGATGTCTTTTTAAATATAAGGCACTTCAAAAAACCATTGCCTTTTGATTCTTTCCTTGTGAAAAGAGCCATATCATCCCCAATTTGAGTCTAAAATCATAATGAGTTTGTTTCACACAGTGGAGAATAACTTGGAATATACTTTGCTCACATCCATTACTTTAACATAAGCTTTTCCAAAGAGATTCAGAGCTGGGGTAATGTGCAGATTCAATGTTACTACCTTTGCCTGAGTATTTCCACTTCTTTTGTTAGCCACCATAGTATTAAAGGTTTCTATAATCTTCCTGTCATGATTAAATACAATTGAGACTTATTTTGCTAAGGATGTAATTTTGCTAAAATGTGTTCTATGTTCTACATTTCCTAACCTGGTCATTCAAATTTGTGGCCACTAGAATGGAAAGGTATGATATCTCCTTTGGCAAAACTGCCAAGTAGTTTATCTTTGGCAAATCCAAATAACACATTTGGACGTTAATTTTGCACTAGAAGTAAGAATAAAAACTTTTCAGTATTATTCAGGTTGTGGTGCTTGATTAAGCATTTATTCTGCAGTAGTTTGAAAAACACCCATAACTTGTCTCTTTTTATCCCACTTTTCTCCCTGAACAGTTAATGAAGGATTGAACCAACCTACAGATGACACATGTTTTGATCCATTCACTGTCACTCACTATTCCATCGGAGAGGAATGGGAGCGATTATCTGACTCTGGCTTTAAACTCTGGTGCCAATGCTTAGGTTTTGGCAGTGGTCATTTCAGATGTGATTCATCTAGTGAGTAGCCTGCTTTGTCCATCCATTCATCCATCTTCTATCCATTCATCCATTCTTACAGATTTCATGCATTAGCACTCAGCATGTTTGGCAGACACTGGCAGTTCCAAACATGAGGCAAACAAAGTAGCTTAAAGCAATATTTTGCATCATTAAAGGATGATGGAAATGCTGCTTGTTGAACACTGCAGTGAATCAAAGAGGTCACACGTGGATGTCATTATTTATCAGAAATTAGTTGGTAATGGAAATAACATTTTTTTTCTCCTCCTGATACAGAAACAGTTATAGGAATTCAATCCGTGATTAACAACATTAATGGAAGAGAGAATAATTTAGAATTTTTATTGTTGTTGTCTTTTACTTAGTTGGGCTCATTTAATACTCCCAATAACCTTGTAAGGTGGAAGGAGTATACATATTAAGGTTTGGAGAGATTGAGGCATGTAACTATTAAATGATATAACTATTACTTTACATAGTTATATCAGAACCATTAGAGGCTGGCATCAGGATTTCTCAAGACATTATTACTACTAGACTTTTAGAAGACCTTACCACTGCTGACCAGCTTTTAATTCTTCAATATTTGAAAGACTACTTTGATGGCTTAATAAGTGGTCTTTGAGAGTTGCTATAATGAAAATCTTCATTATTCTGTGGTCAGTTCATGCTCTTTTCAAACTTAGATAGTCTAGTCTCAGAAAGTCATCACAGAAACCATCCATGATTTCATATACAAACTCCCCAGATTGGCTTAGTACCGTCAAAGTTAAGTGTTCCAATGTTGTACTGGCACCAGGGTCATAGAGGCACTGGACAAGGGGCTGTCATAAAGCATTACTTTTTGTATATTTTAATTATTATATGGAGTGGGCAGACTTCTGTGGACTGATCAAGATATGTGGATGAAATCATTCATTCTTTTGATGATTGGAAAAATAACTTGTTCAAAAGCTATATTCCTAGATACCATTAATCAAATATACATACATTTGAGCCAGCTACATTTTTAAACTTATTCTTCCCAACATTTTACTTTAATGTAAATGAGTTGGTTTAGTCCAGATTATCATGGATATTTTGAAAAAGAAAAGAGTAATATAGCTACTAGTATTTTGTCATATTGATATATGGAAAAAACTCAGAAGTATGAAAGCAGCTAGTTATTTTAGGGTTTTTTAAATGCTAAAAGTTCTCCACTTTGGGGTTTATAAATAGTTTCACTACCTAAGCCCCTAGGTCTAGTGATAATATAGTCTATATAGTCTCAGTTCATCCTTTAGTTCCCCTTAAATATTCTTTGGTCAAATGCCCCAACTGTTCAATGGTGACCTTAAAAGTTTAATGATCAGCAAAAAGGTCCTACTAGAATTGAATAAACTAAAAGAGTCTTTGTTTTATACTGTATTTTGAAGTGTATTTTGATATAATCTAAGCCTCATGGGTAAAAATGCATCTTAGATGTGTTATAATGAAATGTTCATGAGTACCTCAAAGCATGCAGTTTTCAGAATAAGACTTTAATTTGCAGGCGTTACCATTGGATTTTATATTTGTAACATAGGTTTTAAACATTTTTTTTCGTTCAGTTATGTGAAATAGATTGTAACTTACAGAATCCTGAAAATACCAGATCTTTGTTTCTTATTTTATCCAACTGTAATCTATACTCATCTCTGGAAGTCCTAAAAGGAATATTCATCTATAATCTGTTCCTTGAACCCTTCAAGTAGACACTCTCATGACAGTCACCGACTTGTGTTTCATTTTCTGAATTGCCAATAATGGAATGAAGTGGATCCTATTGCATTGAAAATTTATGTTTTTTAAATCCCACAAAATGATATCTTTAGCTAGGTCCCAATTAGTATAGATCATGAATCCCATGAAGTAGCCACATTGCTTGATATGATAATTATGTAAGATATGATCATGGATTCCAACTCAATGGAAATATGTCACACGAATTCAAATAATGAGACCACTTCAAGGGATACATTATCCACACTAACGGGAACAAAGCTGTAATCACATATTTCCTTATGACTATGTCTTCCTTCCTATGACTTTCCTTATTCTGAGAACCAGGCACAAATAATTATTCACCTTTTGTTACTCGTATCTGTTCAGAATGGTGCCATGACAATGGCGTGAACTACAAGATTGGTGACAAGTGGGATCGCCAGGGAGAGAATGGACAGATGATGAGCTGCACATGTCTTGGAAATGGAAAAGGAGAATTCAAGTGTGATCCTCGTATGTAGTAACAGATCATTTTTAGTGTCACATTAACCACTTTCATTTGTCAGTGTTGGGCTATAACTGCCACCACTCTCTCATTCATAGGAAATATTGGGAATTTAGGTCTCTTTAGGAGAAGGACTAAATATGCTTGTTAATCTTGTAATTTAAGAAAGAGCAGGGGGCAGCTGGGTAGCTCAGTGGATTGAGAGTCAGGCCTAGAGACTGGAAGTCCTAGGTTCAAATCTGGCCTCAGATACTTCCCAGCTGTGTGACTCTGGGCAAGTCACTTGAGCCCCATTACCCACCCGTACCACTCTTCCACCTAGGAGCCAATACACAGAAGTTAAGGGTTTAAAAAAAAAAGAGCAGAGAAGTTTCAGGAATGAGAAATGATTTGAGGTCATTATGTGACTCTTCGACCCTTTTTAGAAATGAGTGCTCTGAACATTTTATACATTTAAATAGAACTGAGTTCTTTGATCATGTATTTGATCATATATTCTATGGAAGCCATGTTTTTTTACTGGTCTTTGTATTCCTTTATATTCACCTTTTTTAAATGACTTCTATCTTTCCATCTATTTAATCTAGTTGAGAACAGAAGATTAATTTGGGAGAAGCTGATAGTCTGTACAACAGGTTTAGCCTCATAGAATCCACAGTCTCATATATTCCTACAAAAACATAGAAGCCCAATTCTCTGGTGGCAAGAAGTCAGTGCTGAATAAGAATCCTAATGCCACTGATGAAATGAAAATCTCTAAAGTGGGTCTTGTTTATACCTCTGCCTTATTTTTTTTAAACAGATGAGGCCACATGCTATGATGATGGTAAGACATACCATGTCGGGGAACAGTGGCAAAAGGAGTACCTTGGGGCCATCTGCTCTTGCACATGTTTTGGTGGACAGCAGGTATGTCTGAACATTATGGACATTATTGTTCAAATAAAGACACCAAAGAATACATTTGATGGCAACTGATGAGGGAAGCAAAACAATGCTTTTTCATTCAATCAAAAAGGATTTATTGAGAGGCAATCACATGTCTACCTCTATATTAACTGCTTTGGGGAATACAAAAGTTCATATGCTTGTTAATATAATGGGAAAAAATATAGGAAATAGAATAAAATATCAAAGTAAGGAGTCAATTCTATGGGAGAGGAACTAAGAAATGGAGAGAAGCATATGGATTGGCCTGGATATCCAGTATCTACACATCTTATCACAATTGCCAAATCTTAGCATTTCTGTTCCCACATCTCTCATCAGTCATCATCCTCTTTCAAGCCCTCTTCACTCCTATTACAATAGCCTCCCTTCCTATATCTCCTCTCCCATCCATCCATACTGCTACCAGTGATTTTCCTAAAGCTCAAATCTGGTCATGCTACTCTAACCCCCTACTTACTAGACTCCAGGAGCTCTCCGTACCCTCCAGGTTTAAATAGAAAGCTCCTTTAGGACATTAAAAACTTTTTACAACCCGGCCACTTCTCATCTTCCTAATCTTCTCACATATTACTCCCCTTTCCACTACCAGCCCTACTGGGCTGTTTACTGTTCTGAGGACCTGGGTCTCTATGTCCCATCTCACTGTCTTTGGATTGGCTATCCTCTATCATTAGAATATTCCTCCTCCTCACTACGTCTTAGAATCCCTCATTTCCTTCAAGATGCAGCTCAAACTTCTCATTTTACATGAAGCCTTTCCTGATCCCCAGTAACTCCTTCCTCAAAATATCTTATATTCATTTTGTATATATTATGTCTGTACTTACATATGTACATGTTCTCTCCCCTGTTAGAGTGTAGACTTCTTGAGGGAAGGGTCTTTATCACATTTGGTTTTATATCTTCAATGCCTTGAACATAGACAGCACTTAATAAATGTCTGTCGAATTGGCTTAGGCTAACTTGCCAAAATTAAAGCCATATAAGGAGTTAACTGACCCGGGTTCTAGTCCAGGCCCTGCAGCTACTTTCCCACTTGTTGATCAGATTATATCAGCTTTCTAAACCTTATTTATAAAATTAAAAAATTATCCAAGATAATCTCTAAAAAATCCTCTTGTGACCTAGTTTTGAGAGGTTCCTTGAAGGAGATGAGGCTGAATTAGAACCTGAAAAATGGGTATAATTTGGATGGTGAGTAAAGACAGGGGAAATCATTCTAGGAAGGGAGAAAGAATATGAGCACAGAGATATCAGTGAGGATCTATATTTGTGCTTCACACCAACCTTCCTTATAAGAGGAAGAAGTACATACATGACACATTAGCTGAGGTTCCCTTGAGTCTTAATTTTTTTTATGTTGACCCTAATCCCAGATGGGAAGATTGGAGCAGCTTACTCCTTCCTAGCATTCTTATCATGATCCAAAAGCCCCTCTTTATGCTATTATCTTTGCTTGGACAGGGCTGGCGTTGTGACAACTGCCGAAGGCCTGGGGTCGAGACGGCTCCTGAAGGCTCAGCAGGCCACTCCTACACTCAGTTTTCTCAGAGATATCATCAGAGAACAAATACCGTGAGTATAGAGACCCCGTGCCTTTTCCCCTTGGATTTTTTTTGTCCATATCATTCTTCCTTATTACTATCATTCTAAACATGAATTAAATGTAGTAAATTTTAATGATATGTCAGGTTATATAGTGTGTCACAGTTTGTAACACAAATTCAAGACAATTATAAGTCAATTCAGTTATTGATTGCTTACTGGGTACTTTGCTACGAATTGGGAATGAGGAGAAGTTAAGGGAACTGGGAGAGAAGAAAGTCTTACTGGCTAAAAGGCTGTCTAACCATGGAAAAGTCTCTTGTCCTTCCTCAACTCTTGTTCTGTATCCGTGAAATGGGATAATGTGTCTTACACTATTGAACTCGCCTTAAAAATGTGCTTTGTAAACTTTGAATATAGAATATGAGTTACCTGTTACATGGCATGGTCCCCCCCTTCTTATACTTCTTTATGCTGTCTCCCCTAGGAGTTTTTGTTTGTGATTCTTCCCTTTTCCCGTTACTTTCTGTAAATGAACAGAACACCTTAGATTTTAAAGAAGTGGGTCAGGGTAGAGTGCACTGTAATTTGCAACACAAATTTAAGGAAATTATCATTCAGTTCAGTTGCTGATTGCCCGTCATGTTCTCTTTGCCTTTGTTGGCTTTCACTATTTATTACTAACATATTTTTTCTCTTCTCCCTTTGAACAGAATGTCAACTGCCCAATTGAGTGTTTCATGCCTTTAGATGTACAGGCAGACACAGAAAACTCAAGAGATTCACTAGAAAAGTAATATTCTACAGCCCTGATGAGCAAGCAACTTTCCGCTGAGACACCGTCCAAACTGGAGTGATGCTAGCAAACCCATCTTTCAAAGTAAACCATTAAAAAGCCCTCTGCTCTGGAGCAACTTCCCCGGCTTAAGCTCAACTCACAGCTTCTCCAAGCATCACCCTGGGAGTGTTTTAAGACTTTTCTCAAGATTGGCAAGCAGGGCATTGTCAGTTATGCCCCAAAGTGTTCTGTATCGCTCAGTATTTTAAATGCATTGATTTTGACTGATGATTTGGTAGAGGTTGATTATAGGGAAGCATCTGGAACCAACCAAAATGCTGCAAAAGGAAATGACATACTGAAATTTGGAAATAGAAAAGTCACCAAACACTTCTGCTGTCACTTAACTGTGTGGCCCACAATCCTGGAGGCCCTACATCTCCCTGTCACTGTGATATTTAAAATATGCACAGTCCTAATTTTGTTTCCTAAATGATTCTAGTAATTTCCTAGCAATAGCTCTATCTTATCTGTTATTTATCAATTTCCCCCAAGGGTTTTTTTTTTAATATGGAAAAAGAAAATTGTATTGGAGACACTTAGTACGCAGTTGACAAGAGGAATTTGGTGTAATAATGGTTGGTGATTATTTTTTTATACTGTAAGTGCCAAAGCTTTACTACTGTGGAAAGACAACTCTTTTAATAAAAGATTTACAAACCAGAATTCCATGCTCCTGGGTTCTTCTTTTTACAAGAAAATGAAGAGGAAGCAGGAGTATTCCTCTTTCCAAAAATGTGCCTTGAAAATAACTTTGATAACGTAGCACCACCACCTCAATGGGGAATTATGAATAATAACAGAAGAATAAAATTTATAGAAGAATAATAGGTTTCCATAGTCTGATGGCCTTTGCCAGACCTGGAGTCAGGATTAAAAAACTGTTTTAGGGGCAGCTGGGTAGATCAGCGGATTGAGAGCTAGGCCTAGAGACGGGAGGTCCTAGGTTCAAATCTGGCCTCAGACACTTCCCAGCTGTGTGACCCTGGGCAAGTCACTTGACCCCCTTACCACTCTTCCACCTATAAGTCAATACATAGAAGTTAAGGGTTTAAAATAAAAAAATATATATTTTAAAAAAACTGTTTTATTCTATTACTCTAACTTTTTGAGGAAGAAGAGGGTCCCAATTTAAAAATTCAGCAGTCATGGGGAACTCACTCTAACAATGTAAAACAGTAACTAATCCACAACTTAATCTCTTTGAAAGTTGCCTGGCCCCTGAGCAGTTCAGTGAAGAAGCCATATTGTTACCCAGATCTTTCCAGCTCCAAGGCTTGTTTGTATCCACTATAGGATACAAGCTGTATCTGCCTGTTCCCTGAAATTTAAACTTAACATTCACGAATTTTATTCTAAATCAAATGAACAAATACTGAATGCCTACTATATACCAAGCACTTTATTTTTTTTTTTAAACCCTTAACTTCTGTGTATTGACTTATAGGTGGAAGATTGGTAAGGGTGGGCAATGGGGGTCAAGTGACTTGCCCAGGGTCACACAGCTGGGAAGTGTCTGAGGCCGGATTTGAACCTAGGATCTCTCGTTTCTAGGCCTGACTCTCAATCCACTGAGCTACCCAGCTGCCCCCTTATCAAGCACTTTAAAAGAATTAGTTCTTGGGCGGACGACAGGGCTGAGATTTTCAAGCAGCTAAATTTATAGTGCTGTCTTCTTTCTCTTGGTCATTTAACCTCTTCAGCGATGTAATCACTAAATCACTTTACCATGTTACTACTTCATACTGATTATAATCAACTATAATTGCCAAATGTTAATTGCCACTTAAATCTAAATATTTACCAAGCCAGGTTCAAGGGCCATCTTTAGAAGTGTAAAAGCCATTTAAAGAATTTAGGATCATAGGAATCTGAGCCAGAAAGAAATAAAGATTATCTCATCCAGATCTTCTATTTTATGATGAGGAAACTTGAGGCCTAGAAAGGTTAAGGAACGAAACAAGAATTAATTATTATGCCAGCCACATTGCTAATAGCTTTACAAATAGTATCTCATTTGAGCCTCACAATATCTCTGGGAGGTAGATATTATTATCCTCATTTTGGAGTTAAGGAAGCTGAAGCAAACAGATTAAGTGACTCCTTAAGAGTCATATAACTAGTAAGAATCTAAGGTCAAATTTGAACTCTGTTCTTCCTGACTCCAGGCCCAGGCATCTATCCACTCATCTTCCTCCAAGAATTTCTCCAGGATCCTATAAACAGAGCAGATCAGCAAGTCATGTCCTCTTAACTCTCCATTATATCGTGGTCCCATTATCTACATGGCCAGCAACAGGAAGGAAGAACATCTCTTACCATTATAGTAAGGACTAAGGTGTACACCTTTACTCACTAAATTTCAAACTTTATTACTCCCAAGATAAAATATGAACTCCTTTATTTGGTATTTAAAAATACAACCTGGCCCTTTTGTACACCTTAGTCTCTGTGTTGCTACATCCCACCAATTCTGGTCCATTTTGTAGTTCCTCAAACATGACACCAGTTCTGTCTCTGTGCACATGCTCTGCCTCTCTGTCTCTAATATATCTTCATTCAAATCCTACCTTCCCGAGAAGTTTTTTCCTCCACCACCATCCCTAATGGCTTCTTCTCAGAAAGTGCCTCCTAACTCTTTTATATATCTTGTACCTAGTTATTTACATTAGAATGTAAACTCCCGGAGAGTAGGAACCACCTTTTTGTCTATTGGTATCCCCAACACCATCACAGTGCCTGGCACACATTTATTAAATGCTTTGTAACTGGACCTGACCCCAAAGCCACCTTCCTTAGTACAACTGAGATCTATGGTCTTTTATTTTATTTTATTTTATTTTAGTTATTTTTTTAAACATTTACCTTCCATCTTAGAATCAATATTGGGTATTGGTTCTAAGGCAGAAAAGTGGTAAAGGCTAGGCAATGGGAGTTAAATGACTTGTGCAGGGTCACATAACTAGGAAGTGTCTGAGGCCAGATTGGAACTCAGGAACTCCCATTTCTGGGCCTATCAATCCACTGAGCCACCCAGCCGCCCCCTTCTATGGCCTTTTATACCTAAAAGTATAAGCATCTGGTTGGCATTTGATTCTCATTCCATATGATCTCAGACTGATGACTTTACCATTTAAGTTTTAGGATAAAGTAACTGACCTCTAATGACTTCAACTTTAACAGTATTGATCAGTAGCCAATGATGTTCCAAATGCCAAAGATAAGAAATTAAATATTAGGGCTAGAAAGAACTTTAGAGATCTAGCCATGCCTTCACAATTCCTCTTGTTTTGCCAATCAAGATATACATGCAGAGATGATGTGACTTGACAGGATCACATGACTAGTAAGTGACACAGTTCTAAAATCTGGATTCTGACTCTCAATCTGGTGGTCCTTCCAATATGCCCACGCTTTCAATAAGCATTTTTATTTTTATTTTAGTTTTTGAATTTGGAAAATTTTATTTAATTAATTAATTTTGAGTATTTTTACATGTTTACAAGATTCATGTTCTTTCCCTGCCCTCCCTCCAACCCCCTCCCATAGTCGACACACAATTCCACTGGGTTTTACATGTGTCACAATAAGCATTTTTAAACAGCCAAATAAATCTGAAGGAAATTAAATATTTTCTCTAAAAATGGACACATATCTCAGATGTCCAATGTAGCACTTCAACTCCAAACAAGAGTATGGGAGCACAGAGGCAGCTAGGTAGCTCAGTGGATTGAGATTCAGGCCAGAGACTCCTGGGTTCAAATCTGGCCTCAAACACTTCCTAGCTGTGTGATCCTGGGAAAATCATTTTTAATCCCAATTGCCAACCCCTTACCACTCTTCTCCCTTGGAACCAACACTTAGTATTGATTCAGAAGAGAAGATAAAGGTCCAAAAAAAAAAAAGAGAATATGGTAATATGCCCAGTGGTTAGTCTATGAAACATGCTAACCTAGACTAACAAACCTGGTGAACCATTGCAAAGTTGATGAAATTTCTTAATCATTTTCTTTTTAAAAACGGGGACAGACTTGATCAATGATACATGTAAAACCCAGTGGAATTGTGCATTGGCTTAGAGGGTTTTGGGGGAGAGGGAAAGAACATGAAATATGTAACTAGGGGAAATATTCAAAATAAATAAATTAATTAATTGATTAATTAATTTTAAAAAACTGGGACAGAGATAAGAGTGTAAAAAGCAGTTTAACAGCTATTATTCTATTATCTATCATGGCCAGTTATAGTCTGGGAGAACACACAATAAAAGATGTCTCCATCTTCCCAATTGAGAAGTAATAAACTGGGTTTCAGAAGCATTCATTGTGTATGGGATGAAATTGTGCATTATCCCCCAGCAGACGTTAACTACTATTAGTAACCATAGATTGGCAACTTCCTATAGAGAATTCATGAAAATTTGGTGCCCTTCAGAAGGGAGATACCAATTTCTCCTTATGAAAAGTAGAGAAATCCCCCTCTCCAAAGCAGCTTTATATATCATACATAAATATACACCTTTAATGCACTCTTTTCAAATGCGACCAAACCCCTCAACCCTTTTTTTCTTCCCACAGGAACGAGTTCACACTTCCCAAAGGAAAAGTTTTAAACCTTACAATTATAATCTTAACTTCCTATCCTAAATGTTTCAGCCTGCAACTTAGACATTGCAAACTTAAGGAATGCTCCCATAGGTTTGAGAGCTCTGGGAAACTTCAGGAGGGTAGGACAAGATAAAGAAAAAACAACATTCACAGACATTGTATTATGCACAAGTGTGGGCAACAAAGAAGACAAAACAAAGTGCTGTGTTAAATTCCTATAAATTCTGAATTCATGTGAATATCTTGAAACACCTCGCCTTGGATAGACTACTCAAGCAGTGCTCCCCAACCTCTTCCTTTCCTAAATAAAGGCTGCTTTTTCTCTACAAGCATCCAAGCCTCCTGCCTGCTCATTAGAGTGATTTCTGGAAGTGCTAGCTCCCCCAAAGTTCCATTCCACACAACTGTGTCTATTGGTTATGCTTTGTTATAATGGCAGACTTACTAGTAGTGATAGAGTCAGTGAGGTGAGGTGAGTAGAGGGTGGGAATATCATGAAATGACTCTGGGGTTTTTTTTAAAGGCATATGCAGAGTGAAAGGAGAAGAACAAGGAGAGCATTATACACAGAGACTGATACACTGTGGTACAATCGAATGTAATAGACTTCTGTACTAGCAGCAATGCAATGCCAGGACAATTCTGAGGGACTTATGAGAAAGAACGCTATCCACATCCAGAGAAAGAACTGTGGGAGTAGAAACACAGCAGAAAAACAACTGCTTAAACACAGGGGATATTTTCTCTAAACTATCACCCCAGTGCAAATATCAATAATATGGAAATAGGTCTTGATCAATGATAAATGTAAAACCCAGTGGAATTGTTCATTGGCTATGAGGTGGGGGGAGGGAAAGAACATGAATCATGTAACCATGAGAAAATATTCTAAATTAATTAAAAAATTTTTTTCAATTAAAAAATGAGAAAAAATAAAAAAGCATCAACAAAATATCTTTTTTTTTCAAATTTTTCAAATGACACCAGAGAAAAAATGCTAAGAAGGAAAAAATCCTTGTCTTCATGAAGCTTGCAGTTCAAGAAAGGTGATAAAACACACTGAAAAAATTAGCTGAAATAGAAAATGACACATGAAAAGTAAATGAATAAAAGTTAAAGAAAGTATATGATGTCTGAAGGGAGAAAGTTTATTAGTGCAATTAGAGGACCCAAGTTCAAATCCTGCCTCTGACATTTATAATCTGTTTCCATGAGAAAATCGCTTAATTTTCCTGGATCTCAGTTTGCTTAATTATAAAATAAGAGGATTAAACATGATGGCCTCAGATACTCCTTCCCTGATCTATAACCCTAATATGGGAGGATCAGGGAGAGTTTCATCAGATACAACCAGCCAATTTTTACATTTGTTGTGAGGAAGATTAGATTAGTTAGTAATTAAGTAATTAAGCATTTTCTAAAATGTTGGGTTGGTCTTTGGCATTCAGAAATAGTGAATAAAAGCAAAAAGGGAAGTGAACAAATTTATAAATTTAAATTCTGTTTGATGGGACACACTGTTCAATACATTCCCTTGTATTTACTACTATGTAAAAATGCCTTTAAGGAAGAATAATTTAAAAAATAAATAAGGGAACGATTCATATACCCTGTGATGGTCACCAGAAAAAGAAATATTCTTTGGTTGGGAAGGGGAGGTATTCTGCAGGGAAGGGGAAGGTATCTAGACCTGTGATTTCATCAGTATGGGAACCTGGTGAGGATGCTTCCTCCTCCAACAATATAGATATGTAGTTGTATTGCTCATCTACAACTTTAAATTTAAAGAATTATCTGGCAGTTGCCTAGAGTCGTGCTAGGTTAAGTAGCTTGTTCAGTCACACAGCAAGCATATGTGTGTATGTAGGCTGTATTGGAACCAAGTCTTCATGATGCCATTATATGACCTTCTAGCCACTATTCCCTGCTGCCTCTCCATCACAAATGCTGTAATGATTCATAAAAATTGTAGAGAATTAAGGGAGGTGAATTAAAGTTTTGCATAAAGCTCTAAACCTCGAGGCTCAGCTAGCTCAGCTGCTTGATCACCATGTTATCTGAAGGAACCTTGGAGCCAGTGGTCAGTCATTGTGTGTGTGCACCAGTTAGCTTTCTTCTGCTACATATTCTCCTTCAACTCAGTCAACAGGTTTACAAGCCTGCCATTGGTCGCAAGAGAGACCAGATCGGCTCTGTGTCAACACTTTTTCTTACAACTAGGAAAAACAGGTTAAAGAACACGTTCCATTGATATGGGTGGTAGAGAGCGAGCTGCATTTTATCTTGGTCTGTGAAGAGGAAGGCCATTCCCTCCAGTGTTGAAAACCTTGGGGACTGGAAGGTGGCTCAGTGGATAAAGAACAAAGTCTAGGGATCAGAGGTCCTAGGTTCAAACCTGACCTCAGACACTGCCTCGTTGTGTGTCACATAACACCCATTGTCTAGCCCTTACTGTTCTTCTACTTTACATTGATTTTAAGACAGAAGGTAAGGGTTTGAAAAGAAAAGAAAAGATACGTTTCTTCTCCACTTGTTGGGGGGGAAAAATTTTTTTTGGACAAAATTAATGAAAGAGTAGCTTTGGATTGAGGTAGTAAACCTCTCTAACAACTTTACCACAAATTTAAAAATATCCCTAAAGAGTATTTCAAGTCAAGCTGGTAGGATTGTAATGAATTAAACAGAATGAGAAACTTCTTCCTTCCTTTCTAGACAGCAAGCCACAAATTTGTTCCCCATTTCAGAAAATGACACAGGTTGTCTTTGCAGAAT
Organism: Gracilinanus agilis; assembly: GCF_016433145.1. Taxonomy (NCBI): domain Eukaryota; kingdom Metazoa; phylum Chordata; class Mammalia; order Didelphimorphia; family Didelphidae; genus Gracilinanus; species Gracilinanus agilis. The sequence goes on along the minus strand of NC_058132.1, from coordinate 611,654,793 downwards.
GCCTATCCGTTTTCTTTATTTTTTTTCTTTCTTTTTAACAAGTGGAGCACAATTCGAAAATGAATGACTTCTAATAATAGGTTGGAGGCCGCATTTAAATAATCAGGGCTACAGACCAAATTAAAACCCTATCATAGTAAAATCTGTCTTTATCGACTGGTTCTTAGAGAAATCATTTGGTCAAAGGAACTCAGAACGAATTTCTAAATACAATTTCACATTTTCTCCAGCATATCTAACTAATACTTCTTCTGGAAGTGCTTTTTCATCAGCAAACCAGCTTTAAAGTTAGAGTGGCTCAGTGGAATACAAGAAGACTTATAGTATAATATAATAGGATATAACATAACATAATAATAGAGTGGCTCAGTGGAATACAAGAAGACTTATAGTATAATATAATAGGATATAACATAACATAATATGATATGATGATATATGTGATATGATACATGATATGATGTGATGTTGTATGATGATATAATTAAGAATTTCAGAATATAAAGAAATTTCCAGTGCAAAGCAATACTTTCTTGGGCTTGCTAAGGTTGCGTGCCAAACTTATGGGTAAAAAATTAGATATAGATACAGATATATACATATATATACATATATAGAGAGAGAGAAATCTCATAATTCTAAGGACATTTTTTGCCATGGTGCAGGTTTGATTTATGCTAAGGTTCTTCATTTAGTATGCAGACACCCATGGGTCTCTCTGCTGCAATGACCTCAATGAACAGTGCAAATTAATTTCAATAATAATAATATCACTGGAAGCCCATGATGCATGCTTTCAGAGGAGAGTTTTAAAAAAAGAAAAGAAACGATCAGGTGAAAATTACAAGTATAGGAGATTACTTTTCCATTTAATTATGTTTCCATTGAAAATTCCATTCCACTTCTATTTGTATGAAACTCATTAAAGTGATTAAGAAACATCCCATCAGCACATTTAAGTGCTGAAATTGCTTCTCATTCAGTAGTTCCCATTACTATGTTGAAGGAAGAAGCAGGCAACAATTAACAAAATCCCATTTTCAGGGGATACAAGTGAACCATTAAAAAAAAAACTTTCTCTTGGGACTTCTTATGTTTAGGAACATTTAGAGATCAAATATGAGCACAAAGATGACCTTGACCTGCTCCAGATTTTTCTCATCAACTCAGAGAAAATGAATATATTCTTTGAAAAGTATAAACTCCACAAATGTAAGAAGAGATTTTCACAGCCATACCTTCGCCCTGTCCCAATTTAAATAATGTGACTCATTTTGGATTGCAGACAAAAACTATATTAAATACAAAACAATTAGAAGGAAATACTATAAGTTAAAAGTGTAAAAGAATATGGGTTGGGTTCCAAAAGGCTCAACCAGGAAATGTCTTTGTTAATGTTCCTCAGGGTACTTAGGTATCAAATCTCTTAAGGCACATTTTATACTTGCCAAAACCCATTTTTTCTTTTCTTATTTCCCAAAGGAATGTAATGCTTCCACGTAATCTTGGGTACTAGGTTTATCATTGCTAGATTTATTATTTCACTTTTAAAAGACTTCAAATTAGAATCATTTTGGAGTTGTAAGAATTCTCTAAATATTTCAGAGTGGCCATGTGGGAAAGACGTGGAAAATGTTCTGTATCTGATTTTTCACTGTGGCTGAGAGAATAAATTACCTGACTCTTAAGCTATATACTCTATGTAGTATATAATCATCACTATATGAGGATGAAACTCTATAATATCCATTTCCATCACACTGTTACTTGGAAATTCTCCTTTCAGGCCAAAATGAAGCAAGGCCTGTGCCAAAAGCAGGATGGAACTTTAAAACAAAACCTGATTTATATAATTTAACATTCATAGAAGGAGAGAGGCCAAATCCTTTGGCTCTTCCAAAATATGTCACTTACAGCTTTGAAATTATAAGATCAAAGATTTAGAATTGGAAGGGACCTTAAAGGTCCTTCTTATGAGGCCTCTCTCTAATTGAAATCCCAGGTGTCCAATTCTCTAATTTTTATACATAAGAAAATAGTAAATATGTGACATAGGATTAAAAAAACGGTCTTCCTGATTCCAACCCAAGTCTTCTATATTTTGTACTATTTAACTGCCTTTTGCCTGCTAGTGTAAGGTTTTAGGGTAAAAAGGAGAGGAAGAATTGAGGCAGAAGTGGAAATAATTCAGGGTTATTTATAAAACTACTTATTCTGGAAGGCAAATATAATGAATAACAGCTCAAATGAGAACTGCATGCTTAGTATATTCAGCTTAACAAACATTTATTATATGGGCTATTGTGCTAGGCGCTGGAAATACAAAGATTAAAAAAAAGGAAATCATCCAAACTTGACTCATCAGACTTACAAGAACCTTTTCATGTAAGCAGAGCAGCTATCATTATCCTGGGTTTATATCTAGGAAAGTCAAAACAAAGGAGGTTTGACTGTGATTGGTCAATCATAGCTAGTTAGTGACAGATGTCAGACTAGAATCTAGATTGAACTAGAATAACTCTAAGCTCCCGCCACATCAAAATCCTATGAGCCCAAAGTTCCTAGACTTAGAACAGTGTTCTTTCCTTATTTAACAAAACATGATCATTTAGTTTCTATTTTTTGTATGGCTTCTAAATTATCCCTTGATATTCCCTTTTCAGGCTTTAAATGAAATGACTTAGTCTCAATTGTACCACAAATAACGATTATCCTAACAAAATAATCATACTTTAAAAATCATCATCGACAGGCTGACCACCTATTTGATGTGAAGTCATTCAATTCAATTCAACAAGTATTTATTAAACATCTATTAATATCAGACATTGTGCTAGTAGTTGGGATATAAAGACAAAAAAATACTTACCCTTAGAAAGTTTACCTTATACTGGATCAATTAAGAATTAACTATTAATGCAATTGGGGAAAATATTGCTTTAAAAAAAGAATTAACTATTAATTTTAAATCTACTTCAGTGGAAGATTGGGCAAAGATTTTCAATGTCTGTGGAATTTGACACTTCTAGATCGAAATAAACTCCCTTCCCTCCAAAGACTTTATTTCAATCCCGTGGTGAACTATCTCAACTTTAGACAATCTTCCATCCTTAATGCCTCCTTTTGTCTTCCTCTCCCCTTGTCTTACTGCTTAGTATGCCTTGGCAAGCTCCAACTCTGTATTACTCCTACCATACACCACTTTCACTCCTATTCAGCAATAGGTTACTGAGCAGAGCTAGAGAAAAACATGAAACCAAGTGGACAACCCACTACTACAAATTTACATTATGTTTCCTCAACTGGGTTCTTGCTATTTCAAGGCAACATTCTATTCCTACATAATTGATTTGCCAGCCCACACTCCACAATAATTGGTTCAAACCTTGTTTCTCTTCAACCTATCATAATACTCATTCCTTCTCAAAGACCTCACCTCACACTTGACTCTAAACATTGAGAGCCTTTGCCAAAAACTCCTTTTTTCTATCCTTATCTAACATCACTAAGAGATCATCGCCCTATTTCCTCCTTCTCCTCTGCCTCACAAAATAAGTGGCTCTTCTCCTTTACAAGGCTAACTCTTTGTTACATATACTCTTGATTTCATCCCATCTCCTCTTTTCTGGAGATTACATATGCTTCTTAACTAATCTTCAGTTTCTTCCTATCTTCTGTTGTCCTCCCTGTTACCTATGATCTCTCCCACACTAAGAAAGACTCTTGCACTTGATCTATCTCTACTGTCATTCTATATAACCTCCCTTTTCTGGTTAAACTCCTTGAAAAAGTAGTCTGCAACTAGTACCTCAACTTTCTCTCCTCTCATTTCTCTTGTAAACTCTTCATAGTCTGGCGTCTGACCTCATCATTCAACTTGAACTGCCCTCCCTAAAGAAATCAATTATTTGATTTGCCAACCTGGTGTTTTTTGGTGTTTTTTTTTCAGTCCCCATCTTCCTTGTTGTCTCTGCAGCACTTGACACTTTTTAAAATTAATTTTTATTTTTTCAATTACCTATAGAAACAATTTTTGACAGTTATTTTCTATTTTGTGATTCAGATTCTCTTCTTCCTTCCCAAAGTGGCAACTAGTCTGACATAGACTATATCAATGCTTTCATGTAATATATTTCTGATCAAACATACATAACACATTCAATAAAAAACTCATGAAAGAAATAAAGTGAGGGATGTCAAGTTTTGATCTGAAATCAGATTCCAATCGTTGTTTTTTTTGGCTGTGGATAGTGTTGGTTTTTATGTTTTTGTTTTGTTTGCTTTTATCTTGAGTCCCCTGGCATTATCTTAGAACTTTATTTTGCTGATAACATATTAACAATTGATCCTTGTACAATATTTCTGTTACTGTTTTTCCTGGTTTTACTCACTTTGCATCAGTTCATATAAGTCTTTACAGGTTTTTCTGAACTCATCCTATTCATCATTTCTTATGACACAATAATTTGCCATTACAACCAGATACCACAACTTGTCCGACCATTCCCCAATTGGTGGGTATTCCCTGTTTCCAATTCTTTATTACTACAAAAAGCTGCTAAAAATATTTTTTGTACAGATGGGTTCTTTTCCCTTATCTCTGATCTTTTTTGGCATACAGATCCAGTAGTGATATTTCTGGGTCAAGTATGCATACCTTTATGGCCTTTTGGGCATGGTTCCATTTTGTTCTCCAGAATGGTTGTATCAGCTCACTCTTACACCAACAGTGCAATTAGTGAGTACTTGACACTTTTGATCACCATTTCCTTCTGGATACTCTTCTAGTGGTTTTGATGACTCTGACCTCTCTGGGTTCACCTTCCTCCTTTTAATTTTCTAGCCATTCATTCTCAGACTGGTTTTCTCATTAACCATGGATGTTCCCTAAAGCTCTGCTCTGGAGCTCCTCTTCTCACTCTATATCCTATCACTTGATTTCATCAGTTCCCATTGGTTCAATTATCATGTCTATACAAATGATTATTTTTTATTTTTTTAAACCTTTACCTTCCATTTTAGAATCAATTGGTTCCAAGGCAGACAAGCTGTAAGAGCTAGATGATTTGCCCAGTTTACACAGCTAGAAAGTATGTGAAGCCAGATTTGAACCCAGGCCCTCCCATCTCTAGGCCTGGCTCTCTATCCACTGAACCATCACCTGCCCCTTATACAGATGATTCTTAAATCTGTATTTCCAGCCCCATTTACTTTCCTGAGTTCCAATCCCACATCATCAACTATCTCTTAGACATCTCTCATTGGATGTCACATATCACATTCAGTGAGTTCAAAACAGAGCTCAATATCTTTCTTCCCAAATTCTCACATCTAAATTTCACCATTATTATTGAAGGCACCACCATTTTCACAGAGACCCAGGCTTGGAAACTCAGTATTATTTTTAAATTCCTCAGTGTAACTAACTCCATGTCTAATCCATTGCCAAATCTTGTCATCACACCATCTCTATGTCCCCATCTCTTCACTTGTATAGCTACCATTCTAGTTTAAGCCTTCCATCACCTCTCTTCTGCTGTTGGGAATTAGCTTTTTAACCAGACTCCCTGCCTCCTCTTGACAACTTTCTCCCTTTTCAGACTTCTTACATCTTATTCTCTTCCCCACCCTTGAGCTGTATCCACTGTCCTAACTGATGTGAGTGATCCGTAACGCTCCGTTTCCATCTCCAAACCTTTAGCTATTCTCCTTGTCTGGAATGCTGTCCACCTTGATTTCTGCCTCTTAAGTTTTCTTAGCTTCCTTCAAAACCTACAGGAGTAGCTGTGGCTTTTCCCCATCCTCTAGCTGCTAATGCCTTCCCCTGTTGGATTACCTTTATCTACTCATATACTTTACAGGTTCTTAATTGTTTTCTACCCATAAGAACATCAGCTCCTAAGAGAAAGTTCTGGGGGTTTGGCCTTTTTTGTATTCCCAAAGCTTATATGGCACAGTACCCAGTATTTAGTGTGCACTTTATACTTAACTGCTAGTGTAAATACAAGCTACATGCAAAGTTGGTACAAATACAGTGTAGGTGTAATGCAAGGTGGCTAACAGAAACTTTTTGCTTCTTTAATTTCTAACAGTCACAAAAAGTCAGTTAAAACATCTTAGAATGTTCAGAAAGTCAGTTAGAACTTAAAGCTATAAATAGAGGTGAAGTTCCAACTGACCGGGCTTTTGCCTTCTGGCTTTCGCTGTGGCTGGAGGCTTTTGCTTTGGCCTTTCGGCTTTGGCCTAATTGCTTCGGCCTTGGCCTGCGCTTATATTTTTGGGGAAATTTGGACCTGTCTCATTTCTCTGGACCTCTCCCTTATCTACCATCTCCATCCCTCCCTTCCCTGATTTTCCTTTGGATTCTGGTAGGAAGGGAGGGCTTGGTGATTGAACATTGTGGGTTTTAGTTTAGATAATTGGAGTATTCCCAAATAAGTTACCCCTAAGTTTGATAAAGACTTTACTTAAAAGACAGTCAAATCTTCCTGACTGGGAGAGCCGAGCTCTCTCTAACCTCTCCACGACCCATCCCCCACCCTCACCCCTCTCCCTGGTAGCAGTTAAAAAATCCTGAACCCCTCCCCCCTTCTGACTGACCCTGGTATTAATAAATCCCCTTATTACCTACTCAAACCCTGTGGTGAGTCATTGTGTCGAAAATTAAGACAAGGGCCAAGAGGAAATAATCACTTTCCTTTATTTCTTGAGACAACTGGGGGCATCCATCTTGACAGGAAGTACCTCCCCGAGACTTCCTCCAGCCATCAGTTTGACTGGCAGGGAGGAGCCCCCTTGACCCCTCCCTCAAGAGACTTTGAAACTAACAAGAGAAACCCTCCAGTCAAGCCCAAGTTTCTTACTGGCCCTAGTTTCCTCCCTGTATTCTGTCTCAAGCCTCTGGGAATAAACCTGTTTGAGCTGCCTCTCCTACATACCCCATTTCCCTTATCTCCTATATACCTTCCTTACCTTCATTCCTCCTCCAATCATCTTATAATCCCCTAATATCCCCTTTATCCTTCCTCACCCAAATTGCACTTTCGTTTGACCCTACTCACATTATTTACTATATTTTTTATAACAAAGGAAAGTTGATAGGACGAAGGAAATGGCACATGGAGGCGCTGCGGGAAAATGGCACGCTCATGTACTGTTGGTGAGCTATGAATAGGTCAAGCTATTCTGAAAAGTATTTTAGAACTATGCTAAAACTCAACCTAGTCACTGATCCAACTATACCATTACTAGTCTTATTCTTGGGTTTTTAGGGAGGATTGATGCCTGTGACATGAGGACTTCCAAGTCCTTTGCAAGACTGCTCATCCATGTTTGGTGTCCACCTTTCACCTCTCACTTAGGGTTCTGAGAAGCTGGAACATGCTCACTGGCCACATCGTAGTAAAATCATCTCAGCAGATGGACTAAAGCAGATTGAGAGTACCTGACAGGTCTCAAAACCATCAGTAAATCAGAGAAGCGTCTACCCTAGCATGTGAAGACTTCCTATCAGAACAGGCATTGAGAACAATTTGTTCCAAAGGCCATGAAGGCAGATGCAGAAGGTGCTGTGGAGCACTGAGCTTGGTCAGATATCGAAGACTCCAAAATCATCACCCACAGCATGCCAGGCCATCACGGGTCACCCTGACTTTTGTCTTGCCATTGGACTTTGATGACTCTGGAAGAGGCTTACGATTTTGTACAACTCTGCTTTACTCCAATCCAATTCATGTACATGTCTCCAAATAATGCCACAAATGAAAATTTCTCCAAAAGCCATTCTTTCATTTTTTTTCCTGTCAAGGGCACCACCATCTTTCAAAGTTATCTAGGTTGCAACTTGAGTCATTCTTAACTCTTCCTTCCCCTGATCATTCATTCATTTGCTCGGTGTCAATTCTACATTGACATACTTTGCATCATTCTCCTTTTAAACTCTAGAGACAACTAATCACAAAGTTTGGATTTAATAGATTGTGACTCTTACGTTTGTGACTAAAGGAAAGCAGTTTGGAGCCTAAAACAAATAATTACGGTCATCATTTTCTTTGCCAAGGTTTGCAATTTAGGGGTCATTTTTAGGCCTTCACTCGCTCACCCCCTTGCTAAGCCATATTAACTGTCATATCTTACTGACTCTACTTCCGATTCCACATCAGATTGTGAAGAATGGTGTCTCAAAGAAGTTAAGAATCAAGATTTCATGCACTAGAAAAGTTGAGTAACATGGTTATTTAATTCAAAGTTCACAAATCACATAGAAAAAATTGAAAGGAACTGTAGGAATAAGAGAATTTTAAAAAACAAGATTTTTAAAATGCAAAAAAACCCCAACATGCTAAAAAATTCACTCCCTTCACAAAACCTAAAACAGAAATGATTAGAGACCACTGAGGTCTGATTTCTTCTTCATTAGGTTAGGCCCAAATTCTTTCTGGAAGGTTCATTCCAAAGAATGTTTTATTTAAATATGGATGTTGTATGCAAATCAATGTGTTGTTTGAAAACTGGCAATATGACTGGCATAGACTAAATGACACTGCTAATAAACTTGCCTGTAAGGATGTTTAGAGAACTGAGATAGCTCAACCTAAGGCACACTTGAGCCGAGTTCATTGGGAAAAGATGCCATCCACGTCAGTAGAACCTGGGGCTTTTCTTTGCACCAATGAAGTCAAGATTTCTTAAGTCATGAGGAAGCATTTATTAAATGCATCCTGGAACAGCAGATGGCGAGAGGGCCTGAGTTATTAAGACAATGGTTTACATCCCACTTTTAACATATTGGTATGTGACACTAATCAAGAATCTTGTTTTAGTACCTCAGGAATGTTTCTAATACTCTAAGTGGCAGGATAATTGTCATTCTGGTAGAATTTTCTCACCAATCTTCAATGGGAGTTGTTTTTTTAAACCCTTACTTTCTCGATTCCGTAGCAGAAGAATAGTAAGGGTTAGGCAATTGGGATTAAATGATTTGCCCAGGGTAACATAGCTGAGAAGTATCTGAGACCAGATTTGAACCCAGGATCTTCTGTCTCTAGGCCTGGCTCACTGTCCACTGAGCCACCCAGCTGCCCAGGAGTTTTCTACATCAATGAAATCAAAAGGTCTACATTTATAAAGAAACACACAAAACTAAAAGATTGCTAATTCTAGCACTGGTTTTGTAAAAAATTTTAAGGTTGTCATATTTTTGCCTCTACACTTTAGGTCTACTTTAAGCAAACTTAATTTGTGCAGATATAAAGCAGTAAAAAAAAAATAGGTTAAAAACAAAAGAAATATCATTATCACCCATTTGTAGGCATTTCAACACAAAATCTAAGCAAAAGGCTCAAATGATTAGTCCTAGAGGATCCATATAAAGAGAAAACAAGGAAGGGCCAACCTGAGCCTGAAGCTCAGTCTGAAAAGGTCCATTTTTCCTTTAAACATGTAACTATCATCATTCTTTAGAGAAAATTTTCTGTTTCATTCCAGTGGGAAGCTTAGGCCACATTTTTCTTTTTTTTTAAAAGAGGAGACAGGGATGGGACATTAACTACATCTTGACAGACAGGAAGGGCTACCCAAATAGCACTTCGAGTGAGTAGTTAACCAACTTCTATGGTTGATTCTAATTTGCTTTTTCAAATCTACTTGAATTTAGAAATCAAACAACTACATGTTAGATATAGATAGTAAGGGCATATGAATGTATATGTGTGTAGACACAAACATATAATCTGTTTTGACATAAAAAAATAAGTTCTGAGAAGGACCTAAAGGAAAAGTACAGTTTTTGACATGTCTTTTCACTGCTCAGTCCTTCATGATTATTTCTTGGCTATATTCATATAAGTGCTGCTTAGATGGTTTTCCAAAGACCTGAGATGCACATTTACATAAAGATGGTCCATTGGAAAAGATCATATACAGTAGCTGTTCAATCCTCAATGATGAAATTATGTAAACTTTCATGATTTAGATTTGAGTTTTCTAATATAACTTTTTCAAAAGTTTCAAAATCCATAGAATGATAAGCATTAAAATTTGTTTTTACAAGACATCCAATAGAATTTTTCATATACATTATTGTCGACAATTATTCCAATATATTTTTGTAAATAATCCATTAATCATAATCAATGATGAAATAGTCGAAGATTCGTATGAATGAGTGTAATTCCAAGCTCATCACAAGCCTCAATCACAATCTGGTCAGCAGTTGAACCTGAGGGGGCCACAATAAACTCTACACCACTCTAAAATAAAGAAAAAAACTTGTTAGAAGAAATCAACTACATTTTCTCAAATAATTCAAATCATTGACCCTAAAACAAAATAAAACAGAAACCTAATAACTACATTTTATTACTAATTCAAAGCCACCTATGCATACAAGTTAAGAAAATCAGTTATTTTGAAAATATCTACATTCTGAAAAGATTTCCTTGTTTATCAGACTTACTCTCTTAGCTCTGTCTACATTATCCCTAAAAGGGAAAAATGCATCAGAACTGATAGCCACTTGTTTCAATGTATCAATCCATTCCTTCTTTTCTGTATCAGTTAACAGTTTAGGAACTTCCTCAAACATTGCTTCCCATTTGGCCAAATCTTCATCCTAGAGAAAGAAGTTCATCTGATATAAAAATAATTTTTACAAATTTCTCCTGGGCATTTTTAATTTTTTTAATTTAAAAAAAAATCTAGACACATGAGTTTATTGAAACAGGAAGATCCCTTGACCTTGACTTAAATGACTTGCCCGGGATCCCACTCACAATATGTAACACAAGAAGACAGTGAATGCAGATAAGTTTTAATATCATTAACTCCTCTATCCACAAGGCTAGCCTGCCTCTCTACCAAAAGGAACAATAATACTTTTTTTTCTCAAACCCAATTTACATGTTCTATAGTCCTTTTTTAGCTAGTGCGTTATCAAGTTTTATGTGGGGAAAAAAGTATTAATTTAATAATGGAATTCCAGGTCATAAACAAATTAGTCATAATATTTTTAATCAACATATCATTCACAAATTTTAATTCTTTAACCCCTGCTTGTCTAGGTGATGTAAATGTACCACTTGCATATAAAGTAGAATTTGTTATTATCAAGGATTTTCAGGAGTTATCAGAAATGAAAAACAGGAATTTCTGATTACAATTCCTTTTTATGACCTATACTCATATAGCCAGTCTCTTAAATAAGTAATCTTCAAGACATGAATCATATGGTGATTCAAATATTTTTATTTAATAAAAATTATTAACTAAGCTAGAGCTTTTGACAGAAGAAATCTCACTAAGTTAATAGGAATCAGATTACCTGAAGCTGCTACAGGCAAAAATCAAACAAAGCAAACAGAAAAATGCTTTTCACTGGCAGTTATAGTGAACTACATAGTGTATGAAAGAGGGCATCATTCTGATCTCATGCAATGAGAAATTGTGCAGTGTCCTTATTAAACAGGAATGGAGGAGAAAGATGTTGAGCTCAAGAGCATGACTGAATGAATTATTCAGGAGTCCATCTATCATATAAACACTTGCTTCCTTTACTTTTTTCCTGGGTTCATGTCTTTTCAGTAACTATTAATAACTTGGAACAGAAGGCATTCAAAAAGTTGAAATGGCAATCACAGGACCTCATTACCTATTAGTAGCAGATCTTGTTGGTGACAGGCTGAAACTAAAGGCTATGAGGAAATCTGTATTACTTCCATCAACTCTAAATTAATATTCCCTTAATATAACCAGCAACACCCCACTGCCTCTCCCATTCAGTTAGGCCAAAATCATGTCAAGAAATATAGCCAAGAATGCCATGGAGACTTGCCCTGCACATACCTCACCAATCGTGCCAGTCACATACTGATCAATTGCATTAGAGATTTCTGCTCTCTTTACTCCAGCTTTAAATTTCATTGAAAGCACTCGAGGATGATGTCTAAGCCACCAATTATTTGCCTTATCTCCTGCAAGCCGTGTACAATGTATTCGGGATTGCTGACCTGCTCCAATACCAATTACCTGAAATATGTCAATTAAAATGATCAACACATTTTCACAAAAGTGAATTTCTTCAAAAAGCTTTTCTTTCATATCCTTACAAGCAAATAATTTTTAAAGTAATTACACTATACAAATTAGAAATATATCAAATAATAAATTAGAGACAAAGAATTTATTTAAAAATAATTAATTAGTCCAAAGACCAACAATTTCTATGCCCACAAAAGTAAATCTTTCCTCGTTGTTTACTAATTTAAAAAAATAAAAAGTACTTGTTACTCAGATTTATTAACTTCAACATCACAGATAAGATTACATAACAGCAAAATATCATAAACTTTAGGTTTTCCAAGTAAACTATTGAAGTAACAGATGTTAAAACCACAAACTGGAAAAATAGCAAAATAATGGAATTACTTGGCATCACATTCATCAAGTTTCACCTTGTAGCACAATCAAATGTAGCAGCATGTCCCTTAATTAAAGGAAAGCCCATTATAGTTAAATGCTTAATGTCCACAGCTAAGTTCAACTCAGAATTAGGGAAGCATAAATTATTCTCTTGTTTCATCAAAACCATGGATTCTCTAGTTATCTCAAGCTAATCATCTTTAAAACTAACAGTTTACTTGCACATGTATGCACAAGCTGCACAGGCAGGTCAGGGGAATTCTGATAATGCACTTTTGTATTCTCTGAGCAAACTTTGCCATGGTCCAAACTATCCCAAGTATTAGAGTGAATTAGAGGCTTTGAATCCTCACTGTAACATCACAGGAACTGTTTTGTCATAAAACAAATAATCACATGCCATGGTCAAAAGGAGGTTCTATTTTTTTTAAATTATGTACATTAAAATTTTTTTAATCTCTAATTACAAACTAAGCACTTATGTACCATTAATCTCAGCTCTTTGAATAATTATAAATCCTTATATAATTTATAACAAATGAAAATCATAATACATTTAAAGCTAGTTTGTACACTATGAGAAGAAAATATAAGTATGTAAACTTGTCATGATTTCATGGGCTTGGACATAAAAGCACTAAGGAAGCAAAGAGCTTCTGAGATTCAATAGCTTTTCATACATCTGTGATACATACAAAGGTTCCACTTATGAAAATTTAAGAAGGATGTGCCACATCCACCTTCAGAATAAAGTCTATGCCTAAACAACAGAGTGTAATCCACTGAAGCCCATGTTTCACAGTGATCACTGAACAATTTATGATAATGGGCCAGGTAACCCCTGCTATAAGAACAAAGAAAGATGGTATTTATTTAAAAGATTCTTTACTTCATTACTTCATAAACAGTGATATGGGCTATACTCTCCAACAAGGTATAGAACAAATCTTGTCTAGTCAGGAGGCAAACTGACTTGCACACTATGTGCAGAAAACATCTGTTACACAACAGCAATTAGATGTATGTCATTCTTTAAAACAATTTACCTGACCATTCTTAGCATAGCACACTGAATTGGACTGGGTGTATTTGACAGCAATAGTAGCTACGATGAGATCCCTGATAGCAGATTCAGGCAACTGGGGAAAAAAAGTTAAATAATTATAACTTGATACTTCATAAATGTATTAAAACTCTTTATTAAGTATCTTATTCCTTATTGTGAAAAATAAAAGTAAATTAAATCAATTGTGTGCAATAGTCACTTTTCATTGCTGTAGCAGAATGCTATTATTTTTTGCAGTAAGTATATGTCAAATCCCTTATCTATTTATATTATCAGTGAACTACTTTAATTGACCTAAAAAATATACCTGACTTAAGAAAACATATTTTTGCAAACCTTAAAGCACTCAATTGTGATCATATTGTGATGTCCTATTACTTCTTTTTATAATTCATGGCACCTCACCATATATCCCAGAGTTAATTTTCTAAATAATATTTTCCACACCAAGTCACATCTCTTCTCAACCAGGGCCAAAACAATAGTGATGCTTAAGAAAAGGGAAGGCAGACTCCCTACCAATTTCTCTATTTAAAAAAAAAAGATCATCAATGTAATGAACATTTTTATCACCAACTCACAGAAGCAGCTAAGAGAACTTTAATTTATTCTCATGGCAGATATTTAGCTCCATTTTATTTCACAAAAAGTGAAGCACAATTTCCAAGAGTTGCCAAGTCACCTTGAAGTCAACAAAGAAGCAAGAAGTTACACTTGGCTCTTTTTGCTTTTCCCATAGACACTAGAAATGAATAAGATCACCTATAATTGAAACAATACACGATGAACTTTTTACTTGACTGTGTCTGAAAATTTTTCAGCATTATCCTCCATATTACAGACTACATTCTTATTAGCCGTGGTGTTTGATGCCCTTTTGTACTATGAAAGGAATAAAAGAAAAGTAGATGCTCAAGTTTTTGGTAACAGTGGGAAAAAAGAATAAACACAAATTTAACTTTGTGCAGCATTTCCCCAGTGATAAACAAATTCACTTATTTGGATTCCCAGCCCTTAGCACAGTAAGTACTTGGCACACATTAAATGTTTGATAAGTACATATTAAGTAATTGAACTGACACTTCTAAAGAAACTGAAAATGTCAATAATGACATTTTGGCATTACATGAAAATTAGAAGACATAAAGAAATTGCAAATGGAATTAGTTTCACCATGCACCTAAAGACAATAAGAAATATGAGAGGTAGCATTAGATCACTTTACCTTTTACTATTCATAATAATAAAATTAATAGCATTTACACAGTGATTTGTGGTTTATGAAGCACTTTAAGAATATTACTTTGTTTAATCTTCACATTCCTATAAGGTGGATGCTATTGTTCCCATTTTATAGAGGAACCACCTGGGACTAAGAGGTTAAGTAACTTGCTCAGGCTCAGTGTCTGAGGAATCTGACCTCAGATCTTCCTGACTCCAAGTCAAGTACTTTATTCACTGTACCACCCAGCTATCTCTTGATGAGTAAAAAACAGCTAAGAACACCACAAAAAAGTATTTCACAGGATGAAAATTAGGAAGTCTACTAAGACCTTAGGAAAATATCCCCAAACAAATCAACATATATATAAGTAAGAGTTAATAACTTCACATGTGAAGGTGGGCATAAGGGCAGGACTAAAAGAAATAATGAAAATAATGGTTCAGGGTGATAAAATCAAAGAAAATTCTCTGATAATTCTCAAATCACACCTGCATTCTTACCAAGAATATTTTCTTGACAAACTTATCTATAAAGTAGTAGTCATCAAAACAATATGGTACTAGCTTAGGGATAGAAGGGTGAATCAATGAAATAGACTTGGGGTAAATGACCTCAGCAAGACAGTGTCCAATAAACCCAAAGATCCCAGCTTTTAGGACAAGAACTCACTATCTGACAAAAACTTCTGGGAAAATTGGAAATTAGTATGGGAAATATTAGGTTTTGATCAACATTTCACACATTATAGCAAGACAAATTCAGAATGGGTATTTGATTTAAATATAAAGAAGGAAATTGTAAGTAAATTAGGTGAACATAAAATAGCATACCCATCAGATCTATGGGAAAGAATTTAAGACCAAGCAAGAGATAACAAAATGTAAAATGAATTTTGATTACATTAAATGAAAAAGGTTTTGTATAAACAAAACCAATGCAAGCAAAATTAGAAGGAAAGCAACAAAATGTGGGAAATTTTTGTAACAAAAATCAATGACAAAGGTCTAATTTCTCATATTTATAAGAAGCTGTCAATTGTAAAAAAAAAAAAAAAAAAAAAATCAAGCTATTTCCCAACTAACAGGTCAAGGGACATGAATAGGTAGTTTTCAGATAAAGAAATCAAAACTATCAATAAGCACATGAAAAAATGTTCTAAATCTCTCATAATCAGAGAAATGCAAATCAAAACAACTCTGAGGTACTACTTCACACCTAGCAGATCAGCCGATATGACAATAAAGGAAAATGAATGTTGGAGGGCATGTGGCAAGATTGGGACACTAATGCATTGCTAGTGGAGTTGTGAATTAATCCAACCATTCTGGAAGGCAATTTGGAACTATACCTAAAGGGCTTTAAAAAGAATGCCTGCCCTTTGATCCATCCATACCATTGTGATATTTGTACCCCAAAGAGATTATCGGAAAAAATACTTATACAAAAATATTCATAGCTGTTCTCTTTGTAGTGGCAAAGAATTGGAAAATGAGGGGGTGTCGATCGATTAGGGAATGGCTAAAAAAATTGTGGTATCTGATGGTGATAGAATATTATTGTGCTCAAAGGATTAATAAACTGGAGGAATTCCATGTGAACTGGAACAACCTCCAGGAATTGATGCAGAGTGAAAGGAGCAGAACCAGGAGAACATTGTACACAGAGACGGATACACTGTGGAACAATGGAACGTAATGGACTTTCTACCAGCAGCAATGCAATGATATAGGACAATCCAGAGGAACTTGGGAGAAAGAATGCTATCCATATCCAGAGAAAGAACCTTGGGAGTAGAAACTCAGAAGAAAAACATATGATCAATCATATAGTTCTATGGGGATGATTGGGATTTGGGCTTTAAAAGATCACTCTATTGCAAATACTAATAATATGGAAATAGGTTTTGAACGATGATACATGTATAACCCAGTGGAATTGCTTGTTGACTCAGGGAGGGAGGAGGGAAAGAACATGAATCATGTAACCATGGGAAAATATTCTAAATTAAGATTTTTTTTTTGTTTTTCTTAAGACTTCTAAAGAAATGTATATAGCAAACAATGAATAAATACATGACCAATTTCTGAATGAACTGGTGTAGACAGAAGATCAAGTTAAAGTTCAAGAGTTTCCCTTTAAGGGGGAATTCTATGTTGGTTTCCCCTTTTGTATTAAACCATGACAAAAAGGCTATAGGAGATTACACTTGTCAGTGGGACATGACTGGGACCTATAGAAGAAAATAACTGAGGCAATTGGGAGGTGGCCAGCCTGAAAACTGCCTGCTGAGTTTTTTTCTAGCAAGCACCTTATATCTGATACCTGGCCCCATCCCATCGCTTCCTTACCACCTTCAACTATGTCTCAAAGCTACAAGGGCTAATTCCAGTAGCTTCAAGCCGAAGGAAAAGAGAAAGCTTCTAATCCCATGGGGAAGGTGACTACTGAGAGGGGAGATTTGTTCCTCCATTCTTAAAGCTTGAATACGAATTACTTTTTCCAATGAAAGCACTGTTACAAATTGGTTAGATTCTATAAGTATACTTCAAGCTTCCATAGGCTGACCTGAGAACTTAAACCTATACATATGGAACATAAGAACTAAGGAAAATATCTTTTTTTCACAAAACCAAAAAAATGACCTTTTGGGATGCAACTTTTTCATAAGCTAGAGGCTGACTTTTGTGTAAAAAGAATTTATAAGTCGATCTTATGTTAAAATGTTTGATATAGCTGAAATAAATTGTACTTTAAACTTACATCTTTATGCTTTGTAACAATATTGTTAAATAAGGACTTGTCAATAACACCATTATTCCTCTTCTGACTTAGATGTAATCCAAAAAGAGTACGAATTTCATCCTCTTCTGGTTTGTAACATGGGTCCATCTAAAACAATAAAAATTAAAATTTTCTTCTGGCATGATTTTATTAAATTCATGGGAAATAAATAGTTCTCAAAATAATTTTTAGCAGGCTAGATTTTAAAAAAAGTAAAATTTCTGGAATATCTAGCATAATCATATCACTTGTCAAGTCATCTCAGTAGAAACAAATGCAAAATGGCTGGGCCCTATTATTTAAAATAGAATGTTAATGCACTTTACATTTCTTCAAACTGTATATCTTAAGACTAATAATCAAACACAACAGCCAACAGACATCTTTGCTTGCCAAGCATTAGCAGAAAAGTTGATCATTTTAAAAGACAATGGATAGGGCAGAACTAGCTAATGACATAAAAGAGTAAACCAAATCTTTTTCCTTCTAACTGCACAAAATAGCTAGTAAACATCTGTGCCTTTACAATGTCAGAACAAAATTTGATTTTTTTTTCTTACTGTACCCTTTAAGCTTGATAAGAAAAAAAGGAACTTTACTAGAATACAGAATTTTCAAGCACTTCTGAAAAAAACTGAGAGAACCCTAAAAAGTTCATATTTCTACAACTTGAAACACTTAGATGATGATACACTGCTAATATTTTAACAGAGGAAGGAAACCGAAATGTCCCTTCAGAACTTTAATGTCTTCAGAATACTGACGGAATTAATTAGGGGGGGGAAAAAAGGTCCTGGAGATATCTTTTCAGAGGACTTAACACAGAAAAGAAGGAAAGGCTAAAGGAACACATTAGAGGAGAAAGAAAAAAGTGGACCCACTATTTCTCATAATTGGGGCTAATGAGATGACTATACAAAGGGTTAAAGGAGTAAGCATCAGCTGAAATGGACAAAAAAGGACACACAAAATTCAAAAGGGAAAAACTGAGAAAAAAAGATGAGATAGATAGAAGATAAAATAAAATATCAAGGAGGGTATAGTCATAAACAAAATCTATTTCCTGAGGGGGGACCAATTTGAGAGCCAGGTCTAGAGACAGGAGGCTCCTGGGTTCAAATCTGGCCTCAGACACCTCCTAGCTATGTGACCATGGGCAAGTCAAAACCCCCATTACCTACCCCTTAACCATTCTTCAGCCTTGGAAGCAATACATAATATTGATTCTAAGACAGAGGGTAAGGTTTTAAAAAAATGTACTTCCTTATGCTGAAGGGTGGGACTGAAAGAGAAAAAGGAGGAGGAGAAGCAGAAGCAAAGAACCAGAATCTAAGGGGTTACCACCTTATATTGCTTATTTAGCTAATAATAGCTAAAAACTTGTGGAATGTGAATGTAGTAGAATGTTACTAGAAGGTCACAAATGAGAACAAAGATTTTCAGAGAATCCTGGTTTGTATGAACTGAGAGAAGGTGAAATGAGTAGCTTCAGAATAATGAATACAAAGCCTTTAACATTATAAAGAAAAAAAAAATCAGACTTAAGGAACTATGACTAACCATGTCTCCAGAAGTCTATGATACTGCTCACTCCCTGAAAAATCATAGTAATATAAAGCCAAAAGACAGACGTTTGGCTTGTGGCCAACTCTGAGGATTTCTTTTGCTTGGCAATGTTCATTTATGTTTTTCCTCACCTTATGCTTAGTTTTTAATTGGGGTGGGGGAAGAGAAATTAACACCAACAACTTCTGAAAAAAGAAGCCAGTGTAACATTTTAAAAGCAAGTAGAATGAAATGGTTTCATGTAGATTCCTTTATGTTTTCTGCTGTGTTTATGGAAAACATCTTTTTTGGAATCTTCTAAGAATTCTAAAAATATTTTTTAAACAGAAGAACATAACCAAGAAGGGGGAATATCTGCATGTGTAGAGATAGATATTAAATCATAGAGAACCCAAAAGGCAACACTGTATTTTGTCTTTAAAGGAAAACACAATATAAACCTAGGGATGTAGATATAATGGGAAAATTCACTGGGGAGAAGGGGAATTGTAAGGGAAGACTTTAGTGAGACTGGAAGGGCAAGGTAACAAAAAATACCTAAAAAACAAACAAACAAATAAATAAATGAGCACACGCGCGCACACACACATACACAAGCACACATTTTTAAAAATATATTATGTCTACACCGACCTGAAGTACACAGTAACTTCCATTCTTCTTTTTAGAAAGAATCTTCAAGGCTTCTTCTTCATATCCAGGTGCAATAATACCATCAGATACCTGTAAACAAAACAAAACAAAAAAAGGCTTGTTTTGCTTAGAAAAACAAGAAGTAATCACCTTAGTTACTATATGGCTTTAGAACTACTTTCTGAAATTGTAAATTGTAATTCTTAAAATCTATCCTGCATTTTCCCCCTCCAAAAGGTCTATTCTGTTCCATCTTTTTACAAGAGTTAAGAATTTCTTTCAGATAAGCATTTCCTCACTCTGGTTTCAATGCTCATTCTTATACAGAGAACTTCTGAATTGATAAACCTAGTCCAAATCTACTCATCAAGACATTTATCCCTAGAAACATCTCACTAGCACTTCTTCAATACCATTCTCCTTCAAAAAACCCTGCCCTGCCTCAGAATACTTCAGAGTATAGTAGATTTAGAGGTTGAAGGGTCAACCTATTCCAGCTTCCTTGTTTTTGAGGTGAGAAATTAAGGCCCAGAGAATTAAGTGATTAGGATTCCTAGAGTTCCAAAGCTTGCAAATTCTGGTATAATCAGGATTCAAATTGAAGTCTTCTGACTTTAAATTGAATTTTCTTTATACTATACCACATTGCCTTTTGAAACTTATATTTTCCCCTCCATTTCCCCATCAGGTGCCAAGTCTGACTGATCTTAACATCATACTATATTTTGATCTGTCCCTTCCTTTCAATGGGCATTGATACTATACTAGTTCAAGGCATATCACCTCTTGGCTAAACTGCAAATCCATCTCAAATCCATCATTTATACAATTAACAAATGAATCTTCTGACCTTTGAACTCCTTTAGTTACTCCCATCTCTACAGGATAAAATAATGACACTAATCTGGCTCTTCAGGCCTTCTATAATCTGTTGCTGATTAAATAATTAATCTCCTTCCAGCATTATTTTCACAATGCTCTTTCCTTCATAAACTCTTAATTCTAAAGAAGGTACAATATGCCTTAAAGCAATAAGAGCCAAAGACCATGTCCCACTTCTTAGATTAGCTAAGTTCTATTTATTTCTTATGAAAGCTCAGAAGTGACCCTGCAAGAAAAATACTTAAAAAACACCTAAATATTTCTAAATTAATTGATTAAAACTTAAATTTGGCATAGATGATGTTTTCTAGTAAGTATCTTGGAAATAATTTAAGAGCTTGTCTACTCTATTTCTGAAATTCTATTACATTTTAATAGCTTTGAAAAAGTCAAGTAAGGGGTAGCTGGGTAGCTCAGTGGATTGAGAGCCAGGCCTAGAGACAGGAGCTCCTAGGTTCAAATCCGGCCTCAAGACACTTCCCAGCTATGTGACCCTGGGCAAGTCACTTGACCCCCTATTGCCCATCCTTACCACTCTCTTCCACCTATGAGCAAATACACAGAAGGGTTAAAAAAAAAAGTCAAGTAAAATTAAAGGGCAATTAACACCTTAAAATCCATGCTGGAGGATACAATTTTAAAGGTACACAAGAATAAATTTTTAAGATCTCTCAGAAGATTCCAAAAAGAGTGAAAAAGATGACAGTGTTACCACTAAAAAAAGAGAGAGAGAACTACCAACTCATTATATTGTATATGTTGAATACAAAGGGGGGAAAAAACCAACCCCAAATACAAAAATGTGAGATAATCTACAATTCTATAAGTAGGAGGATAAGTCAGGGGACAAAATATAGTGACCTTGTTTCACCAAAAGGTAAGATCATGACTGTCATTGAGAAAGTTCTATTAAAAAACCCAAATAGTACACTATATATAATAGGAGGAAGAGAAGAGGACATAATGTACTTTCAGGGTTTGCAAGCTGCTCCCTATTGCCAAAACTGGTTAACACCAAGGGGCAATCAGTGGAAAGATATAGTGGGTTAAATGTGCCTGAGTATGTTACCAATGATGACTTGCATGGGAGAAATGTTACAAAAGAGAGCATTAAGGACATTTAAGACTGGGGAAAAGGAAGAGGAGAAGTAGTAGGGAAAGAGAAAAGGAGAGAAAAGAGATATGTAAAATGCTGCAGCACTGGGATGCATAAAAAACCATGCAGGGTAGACATTTTTATTAACTATTTATGGATAGGCGTATAAAATGATCATTCAAAATAAGAAGGCATGGTTTAATATCTGCACCAGTAGAAATATTAATGGAAATAGGATTTTAGTTCCCCTGAAATGTTGACTATACTTCTAAAAAATCACATTCTAAACCTGTAGGATCTAGGTTTTTCCACATATACCTGAAGAACAATTCTGTGTCCTATGCCAAATCTACAAAGGAAGAAAAACTATAACTCATGCTTTTTTAGGGGTGGGGGTGGGGGAAGAACAACAGGTCTCCCTATCTCCCCCAGGCTGGAAATGCAATGGCCTCTCGTGGACCCTATCTCAATACTGATTGGTCTAAGGGCTCTGACCTGTTCTGTTTCCAACCTGGAATGTTTCCCTACTCCTTAGGCAGCCTAAATTCCCCAGCCATATTGGTGTTGGACTTTGTGCAGATGCCTAAGAGCCTAACTTAGATTATAACTCCCAAGGCTGAACAATCTACCAGCCTTAGCCCCTTCATCAACAGCAAATTATAAGAGCACCACCATACCCAACTAACTGCTACTTTCAATAAAATAATCAAGAAAAAAATAAACTTTTTGATAAATTGGGTCTATTTATTAAAAACATCAATTATTTTAATAAGAGTTGCTGGATCATTAATGTATAAAGCTGTAACTCAGGATTTTTGAAGTACCTAAAACTGTTGCCTCAGCTTTTAGGTTTTTGTTCTCACTTTTTAGGTTTTCACTGATAACTTGCAAGTTTTATATAAAACACTAAATAGGTATCCTGTGAGGGAAAAGACAAGAGGTCTATGAAATGTAGTAATTAGATTAAGTCTACACTGTCCATCTTTAGATTTAATCACCAAAAGTGAAAACGCCTCCAATTTGAGGAGGTCCAAAACACACTAGAAGTGTGCTAGAGTAGGTGACTAAAAACAGAATCAACTGACTGCCCTGTAGGCAGTCCTAAGAGAAGAGTCTGTTGTGATTGGACATGCAAACTAGGGAGGCAGCACAGGATGTGAAGTGAACCCTTTAAAAAGAGTTGAGTGAGTCACAGGTCTTCCGGCTGGAGAACAGGACATGGAGGAGCTCTGGACCTGGGACCCTGAGACTGTGGTGAGACTATTCTTAATTTCTCTCTCTTAGAACTACAGGTGACCAAAGAAGGCTGATTCCTTTAATCTGCTAGGAGGTACTAGCCTCTGGGAGGCTCCCTTGATTGGGAGAAGCCCTTGTGGCTAAAACTCTTGTTAACTGACTTTTAGGCTCTGGCTGGGCCTCTGGAGTCCTGCCAGAGTAAAGCCCAGACTTGAATACAAATCTCTTACTCTACCCTCTTCTCATCTCTCTACTTCCACTCTCCTATATATTTGTAAATAAATTTCAATAAAAGTCAATTTTGACTTGAGGTTATTCCTTAATTGGGGAAATTCCCTTGGCAACCACCTTTTAATATATTCGACCCCAAAACTCCTTTTTTCCCCTTACAGAAAGCTTTTTTGTACAAGCCTATTTTTTTCATCAATAGAAATTTTAAAAATTAACCTATAATATTGAACTACTCTCCCAGTTACCCAGGCTCAATTTTCAAATATCATCTTTAACTCCTCATTTTTATTCACTTCATCTAGCCAAACTCCTGACAAATCTTGTTTTTAACTTTCACAAAATCTCTTGCTATATCACATGTTCCACTGAATTCTGGCCTTAATCACCTCTTATTCAATTCAATAAGCATTTAATGTGCAACTACTATGTGTCAGAAACTGTGCAGTAAGCTTTCTAATTGATCCTCTTCCTAAAGTCTATATATACCCACTCCAATTCATCTTCTACTCAGCTATCAGAATGATTTTTCTGAATTATAGTTCTGATCATGTCTCTCTCCTACACAATAATCTTGTTAAATAGTTTTGTGGATGTTAAAACCAGTGGAAATGTGGCTGGGGAGGGGGTGGAAAGTGGAGGGGAGAGCAAGAACAGAATCATGTAACCATGGAAAAATGTCCTTAAAAAGGGAAACCAAAATGAATAAATAAATGTTTTTGTGGGTTCGTGTGTTTAGCCTAAGAAATGTCAACCTATGAAAGTTTTTACAATTACTATCAACACTGGAAATGATTTATTAGTAATTTTTCAAATTATCAATGAATTTCATAATTTTGGAAAACAAATTAACTTTCTACAACATTGCCTATTAATTTCTAGGGAAAAAAAAGGGTTTTAAAACCCATGCATTCTGTCTAACAATCAGTACTAAGGTAGAAGAGTGTAAAGGATTAGGTAATAGGGTTTAAGTGAATTGCCCAGGATGACACAGTTAGGAAATGTCTGAGACCAGATTTGAAGTCAGGTCTTCTGGACTCCAGATCAGGCTCTCTATCCCCTGAGCCATCTTGCTGTCCCTAAAAATTCTAGAATAAATCTTAACTTGGCAACAATTCAATAAACAAGTTTTGTTAACTGCAAAAATTTATTATATAACAAAAGATATCAGTAATTTGTAAATGGAAGAAATATATATGTATTTGTGTGCATATATTATATTTATTTGAGTAAAATAGCTAGGAGATAGTTTTGAACATTTTGTTTTTTAAAAGATTTGCCAATACTTTTAAATAAATGGCCAAAAGTTTTTACTAACCTCTCTGGAGATAATTTTAGCAGTAGTGACATCACAAACATCAGATACAGCAATAAAATCACCAAATGATGACATTCTGTCAGCTCCTGCAAATAAATGCAAAGTGATATCTTTTTCAAAATACTAAAAGTTAATCTTGTGTTGCTTTGGGAAAAAATCTATAGGTATTATGAAAACAGAATTTCTTGGAATCATAATGAGAATTACAAAATATCATTTGGGGAAGAAAAACTTTCCCATAACTTTAATGAACAAACTCAAAGCTCATACTCATAATGTAAAACCCCAAAACTCGACCACCTCTTCTTACTTACCTATCACTGCTAATGGCAATACAAGAATTCTAGTCACCAAGATTTCAAACCAGAGAGCTATCTATCCCTAGATTTTAATCCAGGCTCTCCCACTTAGTTATCCTTGTATCCTTGGACAAACTACAACTTCAATTAGGCCTGTTAATTCACAAGTAAAGTGAAGAAGGGAGTGGGTGGATGAGATGACCACAAATGCTCCTTCCAATTCTAAGTATGTGCTCCTGGGATCTTCAAGTTGCCACGTTCTTGTGATTCTACCTCCACAGTCTTGCTTACTTACCTCCATTCTTCCTTTTTTACCCCTGACTATTCTAGGAGCTTTCTCATTGGTCTCTTTACTTCTAGGCTCTTCTCTATTCCATTCTTCACACTGTTATATCTTGCCAAAGCACAAAATAGAAATTCCTTTTTCTGTCTCCAGGGCCCTTTACAATATAGTTCTACCTTTCCATTCTTTTTATTCTCTTTAGTATTTCTTAAACTAACTTTATTCTTCTCAACCTCTACTCAGTTGTTCCCACCATCTCACTATCCCTTCTAGATATTTATAGCAAACTCCATGAAACAAACCACTACTGAAGCAACAAGTTTGACTAAACATCCATTCCTCTACCCAACTCCTATAAAAAGGCTGTTTTTCAAATCACTTAAAAACCTCAAAAAAGTATTCCACAAAAAGTACCTTATGTTACTACAATAGAATACAAAGGCATTCTCCTCCTATCATCAATTTGTTCTATGACCATAGAACATTAAACCATTATAGGAAATTGTTAGATTTCATTAAGATTGAGATTATAAAAGGGTGATTAGCCAAATAACACTATCATAGTTTCAAGATCACATAAAAAGCCAGATATTTAGATCTAGAAGAAACCTTAGAAAATAGTCTTTTCAAAAAACAATTGAAATAAAGCCCAGAAAGGTTAGTGCTTTGAGGGCCCAATATCAGGAAGGCCATTAAGTGCCTCTGCCTCTATTGACAGCCCATGACCAAGAGGTTTTCTATTGTACCACATTGCTTCAGAAGGCTTGGAAGTAAATTTATAAATGATTTTCACTTAAACAATATATTTAGATGTCTGGAAAACTTTTAAAAAGTCTCAAGAAAGATTAGATAAACGTCTTACAATTTTGATAAAACACTAAACCAAATTCAATAGCATAATTTGAAGAATCATTTGTGTCAAATTCAAAGGCAACATGTACTGTCTGGATTAAAATGATATCTACAAAGAATAATTTTCAAGTGCTCAGATATAATTTTTTAATTCCCAAGGGAAAAACCTAAAAAGCTGAAATCACACTCTAAGAAGAGGTACCATTAATTTCTTATCACAATGCTATTCAAGGTAAATATTTCTTTCCAAAATTAGTATTCTTCTACCTCTTGCTCTTGCATATGCAGTTGACAAAGGAGTAAGGCTCTTGTAGAGATCATGAACCATGCAAACTTTAGCCTCTTCCTCACTAAGTGGAACTCCAACAGCAGCACCTGGTGGACAAAACCATTAAATCATTCAAAACTTTGTACCAGGGCCTACAAATTGTTTAGTGAAAAAGCACCAGCAATATATGAATAGGAAGGGAGAACTAAATGGCAATTTTATTGGGTTTGGACTAATTATTACAGAAATGATTGTCTGTGGTTCTTGGGCTACAAGGACAAATAAACCCACTGCTCTAGCTTGTTGGGCACCTTTTAGATTTCTCAGAATACTAAATGATATATAAACATTAGCCATTTGAGCACATCGTCTGCCACCCTCTTGAGGAACACTGTGATCCCATTAGACTCTGGCTATGTTGTATATAATAAGATGAGGCCATCTCCTTTCACTATCTTCTAGGCATGCCAGCTCTCAAGGTAAGGAAGAAATCTGTGTGAAATATGAATTCCTTTTCAGTCCATTGGTTGCTTAGATCCACATTTATCCTATTTTTAAGTCAGTTTTTCCTTCTTTATCTTATTCTTAATCATTTGCTTTATGAAGTGTTCATTTTCAATCATTTGAGGAAATACAGAACATAAATTTGGCTTCAAAGAAACTGCTATGACCTCAGTTTCATTTCATTTCAATTTCCTGCCTCGGATCTTGATCTATATGATAATTATGTCACCTGCCCTTCCTATATTATAGGGGCACTTTAACAGTAATTTTGTTAATATCAGAAATGTTTGGGGGGTGGGGTGAGAGCTGGGTAGCTCAGTGGATTGAGAGCCAGGCCTCTCTAGGGACGGGAGGTCCTAGGTTCAAATCTGGCCTCAGACACTTCCCAGCTGTGTGACCCTGGGCAAGTCACTTGATCCCCATTGCCCACCCTTACCACTTTTCTGCCTTGGAGCCAATATACAGTATTGACTCCAAGATGGGAGGGAAGGAGAGAAGGAGGGAAGGAAGGGACGGAGGGAGGAAAGAAAGAAAGAAAGAAACAAACAAACAAACAAACAAACAAATAAACAAACAAGCAAAGAAGCAAAGAAACAAAGAAGCAAAGAAAAGAAATGTTTTGTACTACTCAGACGAAATCAACACATAAACTGACTGTATAACTTACAATGGTAACAAGGACATGGCAAAGATGTTTTTGGGCATCACAGACCTTAATAGCAGTTAAATACTAAAGATGTTAAAGGCATTAACTAAAATAAGATCAAGAAAAATGTATTTTGAGCATCACTAAGGAAAAAAAATTTGGCTGAAAATATGGTATATTACCTGCTGGACTGACATGCTTGAAGGAGGTAGCTGCTGAAATACCTAAAGCTTCCTTGAGTTCTTTTACCAGTTGCCAGGCATTCAAGGCATCGCACAGGTTTATAAACCCAGGGGATCCATTCAGAACTGCATATAAAACATATACATGCATTATAAAAAACAGCCAACAAAGTTCAAATGGAGAACATATTTCTTTTAATATTCTCTTTCTTACTGGATGTATACATACATACATACATACATACATACATACATACGCACACACACACACAAATAATTATGATGTAGACATAAGATATAAATCAAACAACACTGCCCAGTTAATAGTTTAACAAGAAAACATGCTCTTGAACTTACAAATAAATTGTAGGTCATTTTACCTAGTTAAAAACAACAGTAACAAAGGACATTTAATATGTAAAACCAATGAGGGACAGGATATTCATTCTCATAATAGTACCCTTTCTTTTCAAAGCTATTTTACTACTAAATTCCAAATGTATGAAAGAAATGTGTGGTCATGCCTGAGAAGATCACATAGTTAGTATTACTAGTGTTATAAGGAATTTCTGGAACAAGATGGACACCATTTGAGTGACAAGATCGTCAGTTGGAGACCTTGGAACATACCCAGGTGCCATGAGCCAGGGCCAAAAGTAGTTGGAGCCAAACTTATAAATACCCATCATGCACAGCACAAGACAGTTCATTCTGGAGCAATCTTGGGTGGAGGGAGGTTCAAGAGGGAGGGTAAGCCCTGTATATGCAATTCAACTGTCTTGCCTGAGAGACCTAGTGAGCTATTATATCTATCAGAGAGAGCTGAGAGAGCAGTACCACTATCATTCAAGAAGATCATCACCAGCCTTCCCTATTCTTTGGCTTGGCTCTGGCCAAGTCAAGCCAGAGTTAGTGAAAGGATGAAGAATCTCCAATCTCTACAGGATTCAGCAACCTCTATAGTTTTGATCAGTGGTTCCCAAACTTTTTTGGCCCACCGCCCCCCTTTCCAGAAAAAAATGTTACTTAGCCCCCTGGAAATTATTTTTTTTTTAATTTTAATAGCAATTAGTAGGAAAGATAAATGCACCTGTGGCCATCACCACTCCCCCTGGATCACTGAAGCACCCACCAGAGGGCGGTAGCACCCACTTTGGGAAGCACTGATCTAGGTAATTGAGCCTGATTTAAGACAAACACAAAAATTCCAAATTTTAAATTAATAAAGTTATATTTCCCAATTCTATCATAAACTAAATTTACCTTTACCCTTTTAGCTCTTTTTAAAGAATTCTCTGCCTGTTCTTAGTTTGCCAAGCATGTCTTAAGTAGACTGAATTATAGTTAAGCCTCGATTAGCTTGCTTTTCCTTGGGACAGAATTCTGTATTTGATATGATAAAATGTTTTTTGTCTGTGTGCTCATATATATGAAGTACTTTTTATTAAAGAAAACGGAGGAAAAAACAGAGGGTACAGGGTCCTTAATATACCAGATAAAAAAACTAAAGAATCTGACTATAATTTAAGCAGAGCCAAAGAAGGAAACAAAATGATAGGCTTAAGCAAAATACTCCAAGGAGGTAGAGACTGAGAAAAAAAAGATATTTAAAATAACAATTTTTGGAATAGCAAAGAACTGGTGGAAAAAAGTTGAGTGTTCGCTGATTAGGAATGGCTGAAAAAAACTGTAGTATATGAATATAATATTATTCCATTACAAGAAATGATGGCTCCTAAGGATTCAGAAAAACTAGGGAAAATTCCTGTGAATTGATGCAGAGTGAAATAAGTAACATAGTGTACAAGAAAATAGTGAAATGAATAGATTCACTTAGCAGCCATCTATCTGTGACTTCAGTGAATTAAAGGTGAATGATACTTCTGAAGAAGTATATATAAAGGGAGGGGGGGAGGGGGCATTTGGGTAGCTTGGTGGATTGAGAGCCAGGCCTAGAGACAGGAAGTCCTTTCTGATACTTCCCACCTGTGTGATCCTGAGAAAGTCACTCAACCCCCATTGCCTAGCTCTTCTCACTCTTCTGCTTTGGAAGCAATACATAGTATACTATGAGTGTGCCTTCAAATATGGCCAATCTTCTGTATTTGTTTCACTTGACTTTACTTGTTATCCTAGTGGTTCTCCTTGGGGGAAGTGGAAGGCACATTGGGAAGTGACAGCAATATTACAGGGAAAATGGTTTTAATGTATAAAAAGAAAAAACACCACAAATTCACTATCATCTTTGAAAGCTTCAGCTGAAAAAAAGAAAAACAGTCATATGGACCATATAAACATAACACTGACATATCTAATCCTTTGGAAACAAAGTATATGTTCTACAATTTGGGGAATGGCAAAATAAAGTGGGGTGCATAAATGTAATAGAATATTACTGTGCTATAAGAAATAAAATATGCAATGAATATAGAGAAGCATGGTAAAATTTACATGAACTGATGCAGAATGAAGAAATGTACAAATTTTCACTTTTTCAATGTATTGCTCAGCTATGTTGATTTTTCCTTTTCCTGACTTTATAAAATACTGTTTGTGAGATGCATTATGGGAAGATGGCAGAGTAGAGCATGAAGCTTTCTTAACCTCCTAATAACCCTGCCCCCCAGAAACAACCAAAAATAACTTCACAGAATCAATGCTGTAAAAGTGGCAAAAAGAAATAGGATTTGTGAAGCTGAATAGCCCAGGACAACTAGAGAAGGCTTTGACTTACTGGCCCTAGTCTCACCACTGCATGCTCTAGGGAAGAGGTGGGACAGTATGAGTGGAATTGAGCAAACAGAGTGGAATCAATAACCAGTAACCTCACCTAGTTTGCTGAGCCCCAGAGCTGACATCCCTGAGGGTGGAATCATGAGGCCAAGGCTCAAGGAGCTGCTGTGCCCTAAAGGCAGGAACTCAAACCTCACTGCTAACAAAGGAGGGGTTTTGGAAAGCAGACTAAAGTCCTACTCTGGATAGCAACAGTAATAGAAGGCCAAGAGGAAGGAGTGCACACTGTTGAGTATGGTTGCTGAGGGACAGTCCTCATCAGCTGTGGTCACTCCCAGGAAAGTGGAGTCTCTGCTTGCTGCTACTGGGGAAGGTGGCCTGCTTTTGCTTATAGCTGCAGCTGCAGGGGCAGAACTGTCCACAGACTCTTGATAGAACACCCAAGGTTAATCACAAACTGGGGCTTAAGTGGGAAGCCTAGAAGTACATCTAGCCCTGGACTATAAAAACTGGAATAACTAATAAAACCTAGGGGAAAAAAAACAAACAAAAAACCCTTAAACTGAGGTAAAACACCTCAATACACTAGGAACCCTGGATCTGTAGCAAAAAACCAATAATTAAGTCTACTGGCCTAGTCACTAAAATTAATAAATAAATAAAATTGAGCAAGCAAAGGAGAAAGAATCCAATAATCTATAGATATCATGTTTAAAGAGAAGACCTTGGCACAACAGAAGACAGTGAATTAAAAACATCTACTTCATTAACAGCAAAGAAATACAATAAATGGACATAATCTCAAAAAAAGCTTTTGGAAGAGCTTTAAAAGACCTCAAAAACCACATCAGAGATGTTGAAGGAAAATTAGAGGAAAAAAAAGAGCAATGCAAGAAAATCAAGAAGATTATGAATGAAAGATCACCCAAATGGAAAAAAAGATCCAGAAATTTATGCAATAAAACAAAAGAACTAGAATTGGACAAGGGATACTCCCAGGAAGTTACAGTCAAAAAATGTTTAGACACTATACTATAAGAAATAATTGAGGAAAACAGCTTAGAAATTCTAAAATCAGAAACAAAAATAGAAATTGAAAGAACCCACCAATTAGCACCTCAAAGAGACTCAAAGATAAAAATGCATAGGAACATTGTGGCTAAGTTCTGTAGTAGCTTCCAGGTTAAGGAGAAAATACTATAACCAACAAGAAAAAAAACCCAACAAATATTGTGGAGCCATGATCAGAATAACATAAGGAAATAGCCACAACATTAAAAAAAAACACAGAACATGAAATACAGCATTTAGTAGAGCAAAAAGAATTGGGCTTACTACCAAGAATAACATATCCAGCAAAGATGAACATAATTATAAAAGGTAAAAAAATGGACATTTAATGAATGAAAGGAGTCTCAACTATTCCTGGGGAAAAAACCCAGAACAAGTAAAAAATGTTAACCAGAAAGAAACATACAAAAGTAAAAAAAGACTAATCATGAGCAACCTAAAAGGTCAATTGTTTTGATTTGTGTATATGAGAAAATGTCATCTATGGCCCCAAAGAATGGCATCATTGCCTGGGTATTTTGAAGTATGGATGGAAGACTGAGGTGAATGTATGGTAAGGAGCCCAAATGGTAGTAGAAGAGACTAGGAGGAGGTAGGGTGAAATGGCTATTTCATATGCAGGAAGAATGAGTAGAGGAACAGCCTCAGAGAAGAAGGGATGGAAGACTGGTAGTACTAGAACTCTACTTTCTTCAGACCTAGTATAGAGAGAACATACAATTAGAAGTATAAAAATTTCTTATTGTACAGAAAAACAGGAAGGAACGGGGATGGGATAAGGAACTAAAGGAATAAGAGAAGGATGAGTATTAAGAAGAAATGAGGACAAGGGCATGATAAAAGGAAATGAAGGAAGGACTATCCAGAGGGAAGCAAGAGGTAGGGGGTTCAAGTGAGAGGAAAAGGAAGGGAGAGACATCTGAGAAGGGACATAGTGGAAAGGAAGAAAGAGGAGGACAAAGAAGAGGAAGAGAAGAGATAGAAATGCATAGCTAGTAACTATGGCAGTGAAGAGTAAATGGGATGAATCCAAACAATTTCTTGTGAGACAACAATGATTTAGAGAGCACAAATATTCTGCAAATGTCTTACTTCAACACTCATCATACCATAGAAGTAATTTTGCATTCCTGAGAAGTTGTGGTATTAGAACATTGGGCATGACCAAGCTGGAAAAAAATCAATCTTGGAAAAACTATGGCCCTGGCAATATATATTAACTGAGAACCAGACAAATAGGAACATGGAAAAACAGGCCTCATATTACATTGCTAGAGAAGCTGTTAATTATTTTTTAAAAAATGGAAAAATACATTAAGAGCTATAAAGTTGTTCATGCTTATTGACCTAAGGATCCCATTACTAAGATTAGGCCCTAAAGACATGATTGAGAGGGTAAAAAGTTATGTATGTATGTATGTATGTATGTATTCATGCAAGCTTTGTTTACAATGACAAAATAACTGGAAATAATATAAAAGCAATGAATGAGAGAAATGGCTGAAGAGATTGTCATGTTGAATGTATCAGACTGAATTACATTATTAAAATTAACAAATACTGGAAATGTAAAGAAAATAAGGGAAATATATGAAGATATGAAAAGAGAATAAGAATACATACTATATTTTAAAAATTATAGCAACAAAATTAAGAAGAAAAAATGTATCAAAGTAAATAAATCCAAAGGAAACTCAAAAGAGGATGTCTGTATTAGCATACATAATATAATCTGCATTTTTAAAACAAATTATAAACAATGTAGAGTTTGTGCTTTTGCGTGTAATTTTTTATACATTTATTTCAATTTTCTTGGTTGTTGGCTTTTAAGTTAAAAAAATTTTTAATGTTTTTTGTTCCCTCTGGGAAGGAGAGAGACACAGAAAAATTGTGACATGAGAAAACAGATATTAATAAAATCTTATTTTAAAAAAGAGAAAAAGCAGAAATAAAGACTTCTTGGGTCTCTCACAGAGGACTATGATAAAGCCAATATTATTATTTTAGGAAGTAAAATACGTTAAGATATTCATGTATACACAGAAACAACTCCACTAGGCAAACAAAATTTGAACTTTACCTGTAAGAGGAAGTTTGGGCTTCACTGTATATAACTGTGCAGGTTTTTGGTGAGGGTTCATTCCATATCTTAAAGGAATCTGAGATATTCCTTTACTATATTCCTTTCTGAAATAATCTGATATTGCTTGATCATACTGAGCAGTATGAGTAAAGGCCTATAAACAATAAAATAGGAATTTATGTAATACAATCATTTTCTTTTTCTTATTCAGAGATATTTTCCCCTAATTATATGTAATAACAATTTTTGAATGATTTTATTTTTCAAAAACCTTTTTAAGGCACTTTCATACCTTTAATGCTAGCTGCCGTCTAGTCTCCATAGTAGTATCTTTAGTATCAGAATTTAGCATTTCGGTATACACCACTTCATAATCTCCTGGTTCACACACTACTGTCACTCGAGCATGATTTTTTGCAGCAGCTCTGAGTAAGGTTACTCCACCTGCAAAAAAATATCAAGGCAATTTCATTTGCCCATAAAACTATCTTTTCAAAATAAATAAAACCTCAGGTCATTAAAATAGTATGTTTTAATTTTACTTCTTGAGGTGAAAACTAGACCCTATTAAAAAAAAAAACCTCACCGAATATCAAAAAAATTAGAACACTCTTTACAATCTTTACAAGAATAGATGGATAGAAAATGATTACTCTTTATTTGACAATGAATGTAAGGATTAAATCTCAATACTGTCCTCATTACATTTTCTACCAAAAAAGCCCTTCAACTTACCAATATCAATTTGTTCAACAGCTTCCTCAACAGTTACATTTGGAGAAGCCACGGTCTTCACAAAGGGATACAGATTACAAACAACAATTCTGAAGGTAGAAGAAAATTAGAATTCACTAAAAATGGAAATTATAAAATTAAATTTCTTTCAACCTATCAACCATCAAGTAAGCAATAGATTGGAGAGACCAAAATGAAAGAATTAAAATCAACAATATTAAAGTATTTGGTGCATTTTACCAACATTTAGAAGTTAAATTCAGTGTGCATATATCAGTCAATAAATATGTATTGTCTACTATGTGCCTTCTTAAGCCTGATGAAATTCTATATGGTATAAATGAAATAATAATGGATTTGGAGTCAAAAGATCTAGGTTCAATCCTATGTGACTTGAGCAAGTCCCGTTATATCTCTAGGCCTCAATCTCTTTAACCATAAAAGCATTCATCTATGAGCCCAAGAGTTCAAAATATGCCAAATGGACAAGGGAATATCTTAATAGCTATTTCTGTCCACATGCAAACTCCTGAGGTTTTCCAGGGGTAAAGAATTGGCAGAATTATTTAATGCTATTGCCTTTTAGGGAGTAAATTCTGGTGCTATGGAGAAAACAGGCTGGGCTGGGAGGACTTGTCCCATATCCCAAGTTTCATTTCCCTCCTCAAAAAGTTCCTCTTACCTTGAAGAGGTTCAGAGCATGCAATGCAAAAAGGGCTAGATTTAGAGTCAAGTCCTGCCTTAGACACTAACTAGATATGTGACTCTATACTCAGATCACTTAAACTACCCAAACCTTGGTTTCTTCATCCATAAAATGGGAATAACAATTAGCACCAATCTTCACAGAGTTAGGTTGTGGATAAAGGAGCAAACAAGGCAAATTCTTTGTAAACAAAAAAGAGCTAAATAAATACTTGCTGTTTTACATACTACAATGGCTGTTCTCTCCCTATGTATAAAAGCCCTGGAGAGATGAAAAAAACAAGGAAAGTGAGAAATGGCAATGATGTAAGAAAAAAAAAGCATCAAAAAATGTCTTTCATGTTATTTCAGTAGCTTGGTACATGTGTAGCCAGTGTGATTCATGAGAAAGAATACTAGACTTAATCAATAGAATTAGAACTGGACACTATATCTGCCTTTTTCTTACTAACAAGTAACTTTGGCCAAGTCTCTCAGTCCCTGTTCTAGTCTCCTGATCCCTTTCCCATCTGAAACAAGAAGAGGGTAGGAAGACAGCTATATGACTTAAAAATTCTTTCGGGATACATTTATAATATACTAGTTTATATTGCAATCAATTCCAAGACTGTAAATGACTTAAATATAAAAAGTCTAATAAAACCAGGAGATAGGAAAGATGATTTCAGTTATAAAGGGCCATCATAATTAGATATGAGACAGAGAGGAAATTATAAAAGACAAAGTAGGCAATCTTGGTCATATAAAATCAAAAATCTTGCACAAAAATAATCAATTCAGTTAAAATAAAAGATACACTTTGTGGAAAAAACTCTTTATAGGTCTGTGAAAAATATGGTATCTGAATTCTACAAGGACATGAAAAAAAAAAGATTGAAAGTTATCTCTTAATGGACAAATTAAGTTGTCAATAACCAGGAGAAAAAAATGTTCAAAGGTATTAATGATCAAAGTAATGCCAATTAAAACATTTCTGAATTATCATTTCATACCTATAGTAATGCAAGGATGCAACAAAAGCTTTTGCTCTTGTAAGAGTCAACTGTAAACATCCTGGCAGTTAGAAGTCTTAGAATCTTCACAAAAGTTCAGTTGGAACCTGAGGCTTAAAGAGAACTGAAGTTCCAACTGAGGCTCTGCTTTTGCTTTCAGCTTGGCCTTGGCCTGTGCTTTTGTCTCTGGTCCACTTGAACCTAGCTGATTTCTCTGGACCTCTCCCTGACCTCTCCATATTATACCCCCTGTTATTTTCCCTGAATTTCCCTTTGGGCTCTGGGAGGAAGGGTGGTTTTGGTTTTGGTGACTAGACTTTGTGGATTTAGTTTTCTGTAGGCAAGTAGGACATCCTTAAATCAAGCTATCCCTTATTTTATTGATCTAGTAAATACTTTACTTTAAGGCAACCAAATCTTCCTGACTGGGAGAGCAGGCTCTCTTTTAGTCTAACCTTCCTGTGACCCTTCCCCCACCTTTAGCTTTCTCCCTAGTGGCTATTACAAAACCCTAAACCCCTTTCTCCTTCTGACTAATCCTGATATTAATAAATCCCTTTTGTTACCTACTCAAACCCTCTGGTGAATCATTGTGTCGAAGATGGGGGAAGGAGTTATTTTCTTTTATTTGAGTATACTGTGGGCATCCACCTTGGCAGGAAATCTTAACCGAGCCTTCCTCCTGCCATCAGTTTCACTGACAGGGAGGAGCCCTTCAACTCCTCCCTCAAGGGACTTGAGAAACTAACAAGAGAAACCCTCAAGGCCCAACTCCTTTGTATCTAGATACCTTTCCTTGCCTTGCAGGGTTCAGCCTATCTCCCCCAGTATCCTCTGTCTCTAGCCTCAGTGTCTACCTGTTTTAAGCTGCCTCTCCTGAATACCCCCATCAATTCCCTTACCATCCAATATACCACCTCATTCTTTCCTTCCCTACATTCAGCCATCCCTTTTCATTCCTTCCTCCTCCATATCACCTCCTTCACCTTTATCCTCTCCCTTTAACCAAATATTAAGATACACATTATTTCTTTATAACACTATCAAATTAGTAAAAATGCTAAAATGTGACAAAATTTATTGTTTGAAGGGCTATAGAAATACAAAGATATTAACTGGCCACTGCCTAGAACTGTCAATTGTTTCAATCTTTTTTGGAAAACAATTTAAAGTTATACTACATATAGAAATGTTGGAGTTGGTTCGCTATGCACCATTTCCCCTCACAGTTGGCAGCACACATAGCAGCTCTGAAGGAAGCCAATACAATGGTATGTATTGCAGGTTTGTACAAATTATGGGAGGCTAGAAACAAAGGGAAAAGAAGTAAGTCAACCTGGGAGAGGGTGAATAGAGAAATGTAAACCAAGAATGGAAAGGCAAGTAACCAAACAATGAAGGGCTTTGAATAGCCAAGGTACATAGCCTGGATTTTATCTTAGAGACAAGATGGAGTCAGAGAAGCTCTGGAGAAGATGATGTGGCCTATGCTTCAGTAACATCAATCTAGCAGCTCTGGGCAGGTTATCAACAGCAAGATGGGCACACCCAAAATTTCCAAAACAGAATTCCAAGTGGGGCATTGCTAAATAAGCTGTAGTGTATAAATATTATGCTATGTGACATGTTCAATGTGAATTCAGAACTACAGGAAAACTTGCAGTAGAAGCAAGTAGTCGAAAGAACCATATGCACAACCACTTCAACAACGTGAATAGAAGTTAAAGACAGAGACAGCACAAGTGAGACCAAAGCCCTGTCAATCATCTTTGCTACCAGAGTTCAAGGACAGAGCTCTTTAGTCAAACACAGCATTATTCAGGGACTGTAAGGATGTCTGTTTGAACAACATTTTTGTCAAAATGAATTCCATCACTGACTGAGAAAGGAACCTGTTCATATTCACCATTTCTCTAGTCGATCTTGTGAAATTAATTATTACTTAAAAGGTTACCTTATAAGACTGAAATCAAGTCTGGCCATGTCAGCTTGATCTTCTGGAGAGTTGCGTGCCAAGATTCCTGGTTTACCAAAATTAAGAGAAAAATTCAAAAACAATATTAACAAAAATTACTTACTCCATAGTTTTACCTTTTGTAAAAATCAGTATCATTGTATTCAATCATTTTTTAGGAGACCTCAAGGCATTTTTATTCCCCTGTATGAGTAAGTGGACATAGTGGAAAACTGGCTCAGAATCACAAATGTACAAGTGAATCTTGCTAGGCATGATGTGCAGAGCAGTGACCAAACATAATGGGGTACACATTGAGTAAAGTAAACTTAGTAGTATGATCTACCTAGACCAATGGTCCTAAACTGGATAGTAGAAAGAAATACAGAATAAGGTCCTAGAAAGTAGGCAAAATAAATATTTCTGGTGGCTCCCAGGGTCCTTTCTCTCCCTTCCCCCTTGAGGCAAGATAATGATTTACTGTCTCCCAGAAGCTTCCCAAAGGAGGTGGCACTAGATAGATTTAAACTTACTAGAAAGTGAAGGTGAAGAAGTGTATTTCAGGACTGTGTAAAATATAGAAAGCAAGAAAGAAAAGGAAGTAGGCCAATTTTAGAAGATGGAAAAACTGCAAAATAAGGATTGAAAGGAAGGCAAAGAAAAATACATCAAGAGCTTTAAATAGCAGGCTGGGTAGCTTTTATTTAATGAATAAATAACAAGTCAGTGAAGCTTCTTGAACAACGGAATGGTTAAGAACTCTGGAATATCAATATGTGAAAAGGGAGAGACTGGGAGACTGGAGATCAATTAGAGGTTATTGAAGTGATGAGGACTTCAACTAGGAGAGTGGCTATGTCAGTGAGTACAGAGAAGGGAAGAGATATTATGAAGAACTGATAATACTTGGCAACTAAAATGGGTGAGAGATAGGAGCTGAAGTTGACTTTTCCTTCTATTCACTCATTCTTTTAAGTAAGCCATTCAACAATTTTCTAAATCATTCTTATGCATCAACAGGTGCACTCAGCAAGTACTTACCAGCATGTACTGCAGGATGCAGTGTTTTCACACGTCCTCCTAACATTTCTGGGAATCCTGTCAGTTCAGAAACATCTCTACAAAGTAAAAAGAATAGTACAATGATTTCTATTCAATGAATCACACAATTCTTAATTTCATAAACATATTTAAGGTGCATATTGATAAATAATCATATAAATGGACATTTTCATTTTTAAAATGTGCTTATTGACAGTTGTTCTTATCAGCAAGACTTGCTGTGTCTCCTTTCCCATCTGACTTGAATAAAATTTTTAGCAAGTTATCAATATGCTAGAAAAAACCTGAGGTCATAAATCCTTCATTTTGGTGAAGACCTGTGACATCAGAGTGATGTCTTGACTTTTGAGTAAATTAGGCAGAGTTGCACAAAGTTATGTTTCATTCTCTCTTCCAGAGTCAAAGTCCAGTGGCAAGATAAAAGTCAGAATGATTATAGATGCAGTAGATAACCTAGGAGTCTTTGCTGACTCCATGCACTAGATGCTCCATTAGGCCTGGTTTGCCTATCTTCATGGCCACTGGAACAAATTATTCTTATCTGCCTATTCTGCTAAGGAAGTCTTCACATGTTTCAGGCAGACACCCCCTTACCTACAGGTAGGTTTGAGCCCTCTCAGCTACTCTCAACCATGTTTTTGTCTGCCAGGACAGTTTTACCAAGATGTGGCCAATGTGAACACTACAGCTTCTTGGAGCCACAGGTGCAAATTTAGAAATATGGACATCAAAGGTGGATGAACAACCCTAAAAAGGGGCTTAGTAAGCCCTAGAACCAGAGATGCTAGTCCTCCCTAAATAACCCCACCCATACAACCCACTACCAGAGATCCCTTCCCCATCTTTACAAAAAAAATCAGGATGGGGTATATCTTCTCATATTTCTTCTTTCAAGTCACTCTGGTTCTTAACAAGTCCACAATATTTATTTTCAATTGTTTTGTGATTAGTTCCATTTCCATTGTTATGGTCCCTTAGTTTGTTTCCCTGGATCTGCTTCCTTCAATTTGTATCATTTCACCTAATCTCCCCATGTTTCTCTATTCATGTTTGTGAACTTTTATAAACCACTTTGTTGTCCTGCCTCTTGCACTCCCTAAAAGACCAAGTTCTGCAGTTCAGTGGAAATTCCCAGTAGATTACTATGGGTCTGTCTGGAGACTGCGTACTTAGGGTGGTGAACCCTGTAAGGTGTTTTTTTGGATTATAATCTCCCTCACCCTGATTAAAGACTTATTACTACTTTGGTAGTTCTTAATTATTTTTCAGGTTGACAAACCTCATAGGCATGAATCAAAAAAACCAGACTCCAGAAAAACATTTACACAGTAACAGTAATATTCTATGATAATCAACTATAAATGACTTGCCTATTCTCAGCAATATAATGATCTAAGACAATTTCAAAGGACTCAAAATGAAAAATGCTTTCTGGAGTCTGAATGCATATTGAAATGTGCTATTTTTAACTTCATTTTTTGTGGGGGGTTTTTGTTCATGTCTTCCATTTTTATCCTACATATATCTTCTTCCACAACATGACCAACATGGTAATTTAAAAAAAACAGACTCCACTGAACAAATATCAAAAGATATTCTATTTTCCATAATGTATTAGTAAGTTCCTCTGAAATTTTACATTCTGCTATAAAAAATGATAAGCAGGATTTCAGAAAAAGCTGGAAAGATCTACATGAACTAAAGCAGAGTAAAACCAGGAGAACACTATACATACTAACGGCAATGTTGCATGATGGTCAATTGGGAACTTAGCTACTCTTAGCTATGCAATTATCTGGAACTATTCTGAAGGGTTTACAATAGGGAATGCTATCCATCTCCACTCGGATGTCAGATGGATGCAGATGAAAGCATACTGTCTTTTATATCAATGTACTTATGGTTTTATTTTGCGGTTTGGGTTTTGTATGAGTGTGCTCTTACAACAATGACCAAAATGGAAGTGCGTTTTGCTATATATATGGCCCAGATTAAATTGCTTGCCCTTTGAGTGGAGGGAGGGAAAAATGGAAGATAGTTTGAATCTTATAATCTTGGAAAACGTATGTTGAAAATTATTTTTACGCGTGTAATTGGGCAATAAATATCTGAATTTTTTAAAAGAAATTTTAACTTAAGTAAACATATTTTATAAAACTTTTATAAAAATGTTAATGCATTAACAATCTTCATATGTAGGACTGTCACTTCCTTTGAACTTGAACAAATCTCAAGTATAAAAGAGACACAATACCTGCAAGACTTTTGCAAATCTAGGGCAAGAATTAACTACCTGACACCAAAGCTAAGAAGCATCAACATAATACAGTTTAAAATTAGATGCCCTAAAAAACCTTCAAGTTAAAAATATTGTTTCTAAACGGATTCCATGAGATATAGGAGTCCTTCCAATATCATTAAGAGTGGTGCCTGAAGATCTCATGAGGGATAGAGTGGTCTTAGATATCAATGACATGCAAACATATGGTTGTAAGTTTCTATGGCATCTAAAATAAGGACAAGTTAAAAAAAAAAAAAAAGAATCATTTGTCTCAAGTACTGTCCAAGAATAAGGACACTCTAGCATTGGTAGCAATTACTTAGAAATAATTTTGGATCAAAGAAATAGCTCCGACTAAAAATACTGGCCTTTATTCTTTGTTGAACAAGCATGCCAATGACCACAATCTGATCTGTTGAATTACCTACCCAACTAAGAGGGAATAACGTGCAAATGACCAATACCAACTATCTTACCAGGTTGAATTTGTGACATTAAGAAAATCATTCATTTCTGCAGATTAATAAAATGGAAATTTATGTCCAGAAGTGATACTCAAGTACAATTACAACTTGAAGGCCTGCTTAAGCCTTCTCTCTAATAAATGTGTCTTTTTATAAATTCAGTGTCCCACGGTTGACTTCTCATTTTAACAGTTAAGTGGCACATTTAAATGGCATGTATGTGCCATGCATTAAGTCCTATGGAAACCAAAAAAAAAAAAAATCAATATAGTCCTTGCTCTCAAGAAGTGTATTATAGTCTGAAAAATGAATTATTTCCATAAGCATAGAAGGTATGGCTACACACAAACAAATGAGAAAATGAATTAAAAAAAACACATGAATTTTATTCTAGAACTGTTTCAATCTGAAGCTTTTTCTTTTTAAAAGAAAATCTAAGATTTTGTATGTTTCTATTTGTGTAAAATAATTAAGGGGTCACGACTGACTCTGGAAATGAAATCAAGTAAGTCTTAAACCTATAATTGTCCTACTATCAGAAACCTGATCTTAAAGAGTCAAATGCTATGAACAGATTGACCACCTGTGAGATCAGGCACAACTCATTTCTACAGGTCTTGTTTTCTTTACCTATAAAATAAGGTTGTTAACCAATATCTCTATTTTATCTGCTTCACAAGGCTGTGAGAAGGAACCACTTACAAATCTTAAAAGTGCTAAATGGATATCAATTCTACTCCTTATAGGCAACTGCTTACTAGATATTTCCATTCCATTCCATTTCATTCCAACTAAAGCCTAAAACAGAACTCATCTTTCACCCTTAATTCTAGAGAGTTGTATAGGATGGTAGTATCAAATTCAAACAGAAACAAAGTAATCCATAGGTAAGGATTCCTATAGGCCCCATAATGATTTAGTTTTAAAATGTAAGATTATCTATGTTTTGTTGTATTTAAATATTTCCCATTTACATTTTAAACTGGTTCAGGTAGCAATAGGGAGTTCTGGAGGTCTGGTGTTGGACACAGCTAGTCCAGGACACTATAATCAGGTTACCAGGTTCATAATTTTGAAGTTATTCTTCTTCCTCTCCACTGACCAACCTCCATACAATCAGCTGATGGAAGTTTTGCTGATTTTACCATTTGTTCCCCACAGGCTATATATTAATATGCCACAAAATAATCTTTTATTCTGGAAAGTACTTCCATTTCCTAGATGTACCATCGACCCCTGAGGCCTCTCTTTGAATGACTGGTTCCATCCAGAACCTCCATTTTAAGGAGGATGCCCATACTGGCCATGTCTTCATTCATGCTGTACTCCTGTCCCTCGGACCTTTTTAACATTCTCATACTTGGCACCATCTTCTCTTATTGGGCTATAACTAGAGGGCAGGAGTTACTTGTTTGCCTGCTTAAAGCAATGCCTAGCAAATAGAAAGGGATTAAAGTGCTCATGGCCTTATTGTGACCATCTAATTTCAGGCCTCATCTGTCATTCCTCAATTGATCAGTTAGAATAGTCACCTAATCCATTTCCCTGCCTTCATCCTCTCTTCAATTTATTCTACTGAAAGTTATAACAGATATCCTTAAAAGCACAGGAAACTATGTCACTCTCCACTTAAGAAGCTCCAGGGACTCCCAAATATCTTTGAGATAAATTCCACATGGCTCCAGCCATTCTTTTTAGCCTCATCGCTTTTCTTTCACGTACTTTTCCAGTTAGACTTATTGTTTTTCAGCTATACATTATTTCATCTCTCATTTGCTCTTCCTCCTTTGGCACAGGATCTTTGATCAACATCTTCCATGTGCTGGAAGATGAGGATATAAAAGCAGAAAAGTTCCTACCCTCAAGAAGCTCTCATTTTGTGTGAGAAAACAACAGATAGACAAGTTAATTTTTTTAGGAAGGCCACTAAAAGCTGGGGGAATAAGAAAATGCTTTGTGTACAAGACAGTGCTTGAGTCAAGTAAGTCCTGAAAAAACTAGGGATTCATAAAAGTCATAAAAGTAGATGTGAGGAAGAAGCATATCTCAGACATGGGAGACAGGAAGTATGAAGGCATGGTGAAAGTCTGAGCAACAGAAAAAAAGGCCAATTTGACTGGACCACTATGGAAAGAGTAGTGAAGCATTAGGCTACTGTGTGTTTTTAAATGCTTTAAACCAGGGGAGACTACATCTCCCAAGACTCTCTACCTTAACTTCCTCAGACACATCCCACTTCCTTTATGGGAGGTGTCTGAGAAAGTATAAAAAGAAAGGAGAGTGCATTTTTTTGGAAAATGGAGAGCACCTTACCCCCTCCCCCCCAGAAAGAGCCTTTTGTCCCTAGAGAGAGCCTAGCTCCTAACCTCCCTAAACCTTTCTTTCCCTAACCTAAAATAGACCCACCTTAATATACCTATAGCCTAAGCCTGATTTTGTTCTGCTCTGAAGGGCTCAGGTTAATTTCCCACTGGGCTGGGGGCTACCCAGGCTACCTTCCTTCCCTTCCTTTCCCCCATCATCTCTCCTTTTTTAAAATCGCAAAACACTACAGAAACACAGGAGGTTATAAAGAGCTTTGTCAAGTTATATTTGATCCTTGAGGCAATTGGGAGTCACTGGAATATCATGACTCAGACCTGTACTTTAGGCCCTTGGGTAGTTGTGTGGAGGGCCAACTGG
This sequence comes from Gracilinanus agilis, assembly GCF_016433145.1. NCBI lineage: Eukaryota > Metazoa > Chordata > Mammalia > Didelphimorphia > Didelphidae > Gracilinanus > Gracilinanus agilis. The sequence continues at coordinate 611,610,549 of NC_058132.1, read as the reverse complement.
AGAGACATACACAGGGAAGATCAATTAGGTTACTATCATAATTCAGGATAAGTGCAATGAGGGCTTGAAGTAGACTTATGTAAACATATGAATAAAGATGAGCTAGAAGCAAAGAGATCTCCTAGAGGGAGATGAAAGGTTACAAAGAGAATGAAGAATGGAAGAAGACATTGAGAGAAGAGCAGTGCCTTCAATAGGAATTTTGGGAAAAGATTAGCAATTCTGCAAATATTTGGGCCTGTCCTATCTGTAGGACACCCAATTGTCTATATATAGGGCAGTGCTTCCTGATTGCCTCATCTTCATTTCATTTCTACTCCAACTCCTGGAAAAATTATATTGTCAATTATCAGTCAACAAGCATTTATTAAAATTGGGCATTATTTTTACTTGTATTTATTGTGTATATATTCTGTACTTGGTTATCTAAACATATAATATTCTCCTATTTCAACTTAAGCATTTGATGGCAAAATGTTTTGGTTTTTCTTCAGGACTTCACAGAGTGCTTGGCACTAGTCTGACATTTAAAAATGCACACTCAATTGAGAAATTACGACTATTACTATTAGCCACCCATTCTATAAAAGACTAGTACAGCCTTGTAGAAAGATTCCACTAAAGGTCTGGAAGAGTTTGATCAAAGGAGTTATTCAACTTCTACTTCCCTCAATTAATTTTTCAGATTTAATGTGCTAAATGTAAAATAGATCTCCCATTGAACACAGTTCTTATATACACTCCAAAGTTTCCCAAACCAAGTTCTAATCCTATGACAAACTGGAAACAAAATTAAAACATATTATCTTGGGACAGCTAGTTGGTTCCTTGGATGGAGAGAGCAAGGCCTGAAAGTAGGAGGTCCTATTTTCAAATTCGACCTCAGACACTTCTCAACTGTGTGACAGTGGGTAAGTCACTTAAATCCAATTAACTAGCCCTTACTACTCTTCTGCTTTGGAACCCTTACTTAGTATTGATCTTAAAATGGGTAGAGAAGGTTTAAAAAAAAAAGAGGGATACAAGTTTGACTATCTGCTTCTAAGACAAGAAATAAGGGTTTAAATAAAACCCATCAAAGTATCTTGTATCTCAAAGATACCATGCATTTTTTGCAACCTTATACTAACTCAACTTTATATTTAAACACAGAAAGCAATATCTTACCTGACTGTGAGACCAGCATCTCTGAGAGCTTTTGCAGTCCCTCCAGAAGCAACCAGTGTTAAACCAACTGAATTCAGATTTTTGGCAAAGTCCAACAATCCTGTTTTGTCAGAGACACTAAGCAAGGCTGATAAAACAAAAGTGAGATTTGTAATTGTGCTTTGCTGTTTGTATTGTTTTTAAATATTCGTCCCCCAATCCACCCTTTTACCATTCCAGCTTTTCTAGAAACAGAAATCATGTTATTTACACTCAGACACTTCCCAACTCTGTGAACCTGGGTAAGTTGCTAAAACTCAATTGCCCAGGCTTTACTGCTTTTCTGTCTTAGAACCAATAAAGACAGAAGGTAAGGGTTTAAAAAAGAAAGAAATCATGTCCTCCAAGCTTAGGGGAGAGGGAAGAGGAGAAAAATCTCAACCTGAGAAACTTCAAGGCTAAAGGAGTCTTGAGAAAACCCCGGATGTGGAGCCAAATTCAGGCTCTGCCAAGGAGAGGAGCATTTATTATGCTCCTACTATGTGCCAGGACATTAAGACAGAAAGGATTCCCCGCTCCTGTTCCGACAGGGGAATCCCACAGCGCGCACACCACTGGGTGCCAAATTCGAGGTTGGCTCTGGGGGAGGAAGGAGCTTCAAGGCCTGGGGGACCCGGGCCAAGATCTGGTTCTGCAGATTTCGAGACCGATTATGGGACTTGGGATCCCCTCCACTGTGAGGCTCAGCTCCGCCCCCCCAATGCCCCAGGGGTCCCCTCGCTCAGGATATAGCGAGGGCGCCCACCCCAAGGCCTAGACTCGCTCCCACGCTCTCCCGGCCAGAGCTGGCACCGCTAGTCCAGGCGAAGAGGGCGGATGCCATCCTGTCCTGGGGGGGAAGAATCGGGGCCCTGAGATGGGGAGCTGATTACCGAGCTGGCGGGAAGCCATGCTGGAGGAAGCGCAGTCTGAGGGCTCTTCGAGCGGGTGGCGCGCGCGCTCTATTAAGGGCCCGGAGAAGCTGGGTGAGCAGCAGAAGAAAAGGCCAAAGCCAAGGCCAACACGCTCCCAGCGGGGTCGCTAGAGTTTAAGACGCGTGCGCGCACCACGCGGGCAGTCAGCCCCACCCACCATTACCGGTGAACAGCTCCGGAAGCTGTGAGGAGGGCGGAGCTAGGGCAGAACTGCTACAGGCGCGCGAGGCGGGGCGGAGCTAGCCGGCTAAGGAGGGGGCCCGCATACCAGTGACACATAAGTCTAAGTCTGGCACCCTCCACTCCAAAGCGCGGGCGGCGGGGAGAAAAGTGACCCCGCCTCCTAGGTTCTCCCGCTTACCCGCCTTACGTTCAGTTTCAGTCAAATTGGGCGATTTTACTACCTGCTTTCTGTATTCTAGTGCGGTGACCCAAAGCATCTTTCACGTCTTCCATGCAGTGGCTTACAAAGTGCATTAGTGCAAGTGAGAGTAAATATGACACTAATGATAATAATAATAGCGTTTATATGTCACTTTAAGGTTTCCGAAGCAGTTCCTGGTCGAGATTGCTTTTCACAATTCCCTGAAATAAGTACTATCGTTATTAATCCCACTTTACAGAAGAGAAAACTGAAGCTGAAAGAGCTGTCACACAACTGGTATCTTATTCAGGATTAGAACTCTCTTTAGCATCTTGCAAAAGACAGTTTATTGCCCTGCAAGTGCTTACAATCTAATGGGGGAGACAGTGTACAAATAATTATCTAAAAAGCAAACTAAATAAATGGGAAATTAATATAAATAGAAAATTAATTAATTAAATTAACAAAATAAATAGGAAATGAAATGTTAACAGAGGGAGGGCACTGCAATTAAGTGTTTCCAATAAAAGGTGGGATTTTGTTGTTCATTCTTTCTTTTGGAAGAGCATCATTGGGTACTTGACTTGTGAGGGATTCGGTATGAAGTGAGGCTGAGGGGCACAAAGTCAGCCTCACTCTCTTCCAGAGTCATCAAAGTCCAGTTGCAAGACAAGATAACTGGCAATAGTTTGGGGAGATAACTGCCATTTTCTATTTGTGATCAAGATCTGGGCTCCATAGCACCTGCTTTAGCCCCTTCCTGGTTATTGGAACAAATTGTTCTTATCTGCCCATTCTGCTGAGAAATCTTCACATTCTTGGCATAGGCTTTTCCCTCCCTCTCTGATGGCTTTGAGATTAGTTACTCTCAATCTGGTTTTAGTCCATCTGTTTTATAGGGATGCCCTCACTCCAGAAGTTCTACTCTTCTTATTCTAACTAGGTTGGTACTTCTGATTTTTTCACATCCATAAAGTCATTGCAAAGAGCTCTGAAGTGACCATTTCCCTCCTTCCTCTGAGGACAACTAACTTCAACAGTAATATAATGGGTCTACTTCTCAACACCAGCTTTTAAACACTCCTCTAAGCTTTTATATATACCCCTCCCTAGTTATACTCTTAAGATCTTGCCCACTCTTATGATAACATAGACTTGCTGAGTATTAGTGGGACCCTGAATTCCAACTATATGGGGAGAACTGGTGCTCTGACTATATTAAATTTTAAATCATGCTATACAAATCCCCAAAACAGATTTTCCAGGAACTTTGGTTCCTGGAATATATATAGCTTTGGCTATATTCACCTCTCTGAGGAGAATGGAAGTTAGTGAATAAACATTTTTTGAAATAGAATTCCTATTGAATGTATTGGGTTTGTTAGAAGTTTTTAGCCAGAAACATTCTACCTAGTTGCCTTTGAGTTGTGATTTGAGTCTAGATTTGAAATTTCTAATTTTCTAATATTTGAAATATTCTAAATTTGAAATTAGAAATTTAGGTTGGAATCAGAATGTGAAGAAATTTAGGTCCTGATTCCCTATAGTTTGTTCGAATTCCTTTTTTTTAATTCATGTATATGCACATATATTTACACATTATTTGCCATAAAAACCAATTTAGCTGTGTATATATTATACATATATGTAAATACATACATGCATCTGGAATATTTGGTGAATATGGAATCTATCCAAATATAAATTCTTAGAATTTATTCTGAGCAGCCTAAAAATAAAAACCCTAACAATACATCATGTTTTGAGAAGCTGAAAGCAATTTCATAAGTGTGTGAAAAGAAAAGGTCAGTTGGCAAGGTTAAAGTAAAATCTTCAATCTCACATCTGGAAGAGTTCCATATAAAAATCAATAACAAAAGAAAAATATTTTGGATCACTTGGAACAATAAAGGAATAATAAAAAAAACTTGAGTGTTTTCCTTGGAGCAAAAAAAAATAAAAAATCCTTTCAAGAATAGAAAAAGAAAAATCTCAGGGCAAGTGAGCTTGATATATATGCTCAATTGTAAGATGGAATACAACTCCCATTTGTCACGTGTCTCCATTTCCACAAAGAATCTATTTAAAAATCAAGATTAAATACCAAATGTTAGACACCACAAAATGTATCTTGTCTTTACTCTTGGTTATGGAAACTGGATGTCAAAACACTTTTACAGCATTAAAATCACTTGGGAACAAAATCTGTATAATTTATATTGAAATTGTTATCATAAAAATTAAAAGCAGATCAACTATAAATAGATATAATTTTTAAAGTGTATGTTTTATGGGATTTATAGACAATGGGCTTAGGTTCCTTTACGTTGGCTTTAAAAAAAAAATCAAATCTTCTGTCTTAGAATAAATACGATGTATTAGTTCTAAGGGAGAGAAGTAGTAAGGAATAGGCAGAGGAAATTAAGTGACTTGTCCAGGGTTGTACAGCTAGGAAATGTGTAAGGCCAAATTTGAACCCAGGACTCCCAGTCTCCAGGTCTGGCTCTTTTTCTATTGAGCTACCTAGCTAACCTCTATGTCGGCTTTACAACAAATATTTGGGAAAAGTATATATACCTTCTTCCTCGTAAGACCTGTTTTCATTGAGCACCCTGGGTCTACAGAATGCTAAACTAAACCCTTGGGTTACATACCAAAGAATCAGAATGTTTTCCCTTGAGGAATTTCGTGGCTAAGAGATATCCAAAACTAAAGGAGAGGGTGATGACTCAGGTACTGATAGAATCTGAGAACTGGAAGGGACTACCAGGGCTACCCACTATAAATGAACACGAAATCCTTACGCAATGGCCCAAATGGGAAAAGAGGATAAATGTGGCTGCTGTGTCCCAGTGTGCTGATATATTGAAGGTTTACTTCCTCCTTGGAAAATGCTTTTTCAGAGTAACCATTGTCCTAGAAGCCACCTATGGGATCCCACTTTATAGAGTCCTTTGGAAGTTTACATTCTCTCCTGGCCATTTTAGGGGCATCCATTCTTTTAATACATTTGAACCTACTGTTGGACTGTCTTCTGCCACCCCTGACAGTGTTTTCTGCTGCTGGAGAAAAATTCCTCTTATGACTCTGTGCCCACTAAACAGTTCCTCCAGCCTTCACCTGAATGTAGTAGTGATGGCAGATCCACTGCCTCCCAAGATAGCTCGCTGGATTTTTTTAAACTGCTTTTATCAGGGGCAGCTGGGTAGCTCAGTGGATCGAGAGCCAGCCCTAGAGACAGGAGGTCCTAGGTTCAAATTTGACCTCAGATACTTCCTAACTGTGTGGTCCTGGGCAAGTCACTTCACCCCCGTTGCCCACCCTTACCACTCTTCTGCCTTGGAACCCATACACAGTATTGACTCCAAGATGGAAGGTAAGGGTTTAATAAACAAACAACTACTTTTATTAGGAAAGCTTTCCTTATAGAGAACAAAACTCAGACTTTTTTAAAATTTTCTTCCCCACTTCTCATAGGTATTTCATCTGGGTTGGAGCAAAACAAATTTAATTTCCCTTCCATGTAACATATTCAAATACTTGGAGATGGTTATCATATCTCCAACTGTCTTCTCTTCTTTAGGTTAAACATCTTCACTTCTTCCATCAATCCTTGGTTGATGGTTTTCATATCTCTCATCATCTTGGTTATTTTCCTTCGGATGTGTCAATGCCCTTAATAAACATGGCCCACAGAACCAAATACAATACTCTAAATATATTCTAACCAAAGCAAAACATAGGCAAATACTGACACCTCTATTCTGAATAGCATTTTTATTAAGTAAATAATCTTTATTTAAGAAATGGTATTGAACAGCTCAATTAGAAAAAAAAACTTTTTAAATATTTTATTTATGTAATAAGTTGGGAGAAAAAAAGGCAGAGAAGGAGGAAGAAAAGGAGAAGAAAAAGGAAATTGAGTGTCTCAAAATTCAGGACAATGTCAAAAAATATTAAAATAAAATAAGTATGCTAATGGTTGGAGAGGGTGTGGAAAAATCAGGAAACAAATACACGTTGCTGGAGCTGTGGACTAATACAACCATTCTGGAAAGCAGTCTGGAACCATGCCCAAAGGACCATCAAATTGTTCATATCCTTCAACCCAGCGATACCACTATTAGGTCTATATCCCAAAGAGATTAAATATAGGGGAAAAGAATGGACTTGTACAAAAAATATTTATAACAGTTCTTTTTGTGATGACAGAGATCTAGAAACTGAAGGGATGCCCATCATTTGGGGAATGGCTAAATAAATTATAGTATATGCTTATAATAAAATAGTATTGTGCTATAAAAAATGACAAACAAGATGACAAAAAAAAACTTAGACTTATATGAAAGGATGCAAAGAGAAGTAAGCAGAACAAGGAGAAAGTTGTACATAGTAAGGACAATAATATATGATCAAATGTGAATGACAACTATTATCAATAAGGCAATGATCCAGAACAACTCCAAGGGACTCATGAAAGAAAAGGCTATCCACTGCCATAGAAGGAACAGAGACTGAATGCAGACTATCACATACCATTCTTCACTTTATTTCCTCCATAAATTTTAGTATAAGCAATATACATCTCATTTCACAACATGATGAACATGGAAATATGTACTGATAATGTTTGTACAATCTATATCATATTATCTGGCTTTTGGGGAAGGGAGAATATGGTTTGCAAAATGTGAGAAAATGAATATTAAAAATTATATAGACACATAATCTGGAAAAAACAAAAATGTATTATAATAAAAGAAGCAGCTGAGTATACTACCTAAACTGCAATTAATTTAAATGTCAATAGTTACTAGACATGTTTAGCTGATTGTATTGATGTATAATATTAATGTTTTAAGAAAACATTTTTAAAAAATAAGTATGTTAATACATTGCTAGTGGTACTCTAAATTGCTTCAACCCATTACAAATATAGTACAGAATTATATAATAAGGGTTACAAAAATGTTCATAGCCTTTTCCCCTGTGGTTCTACTACTAGAATTATAACCAAAAGAAACTATTGGGTGTGTAGGGGTTGTAAGTGGGAAAGAGTAGAACAAGCTATAAAATATTCTTAGTCAAACAATATAACAACAAAACAAACTAGGTGGTAAACAATTGGGTAATGTATGAGCCAATTGGGTAATGTATGAACAAATTATGGTACATGATTGCAATAGTATATTATTGTTCCATAAGAAATGAGAAATATGAATACTGAAAAGAAATACGGGATGTCATATGAAGCGTTAAGAGATAAGAGTAGAATCAAATGAATGCTACACATACTGACTACAGCTATATAATTACAGACAACCACAACAGTAATAAATTCATATTTTATTCAGAGAAAAGTATTTTTTAAATGTTCATGAATGATTCAGTTACTCCCAGGTTAAAGCCAAGACTTCCATATTTTATTTTGGGTTTATGGAAGCAAAAGCTACCTTTTCACTTTTTTTCTCCTCTTGTCCTCATTTATGTATAACATATTACTCAATAGAAAATGAATTCTTTTCTGAGGATAGTTACTCTAAAAATAAGAGTGGCAAGAGAAACTATCAGGTTTCAGCCAAAGTAGAGACTATGTCTAATTGTTGCCTTTTCTGGGAACATAGTCTGGTCACCTTGCCCATGGCATAGCATTATTTTACTAAATTGCTTGACTCCCAGCATTAATCCTACTCTCAGCTTCAATTTAGTTGTCTTGTGTGACATTTGGCTTTGTCTACCTTTACTGTCCAAGTTAACAATTGTAGGTACTAATCTGATAAACAAATAAGCTAAGGTTACTCTTTCCAGGAAAAAAAGTGTTATTTAAAAAAGCACTTGTCAAAAAAAAAAAAAAGGACTTGTCTTGATAATTCACCTTATAAGATACTTGAAGACAATTTTTATTTTCTCCTTTATTTATACAGTGAATACTTAATAGCTTCCATCTTTGCTCTTTGACCCAAAGAAATGGCTATAGCCATGAGAATTTTAGGCCCAGAGAGCAATGGATGAGAGTACTATCACAGATCATAATTAGGTTATTTAGGGGCAAGTTGTGACACTCTGTAAATGAAGTCAGATACTGTTGTTAAGTAGTTTTTCAGTTGTGTCTGACTCTTTGTGATCCCATTTGAGATTTTCTTGGCAAAGATTCTGGAGTGGTTTGCCATTTCCTTCTCCAACGTATTTTACAGATGAGGAAACTGAGGCAAATAGGGTGAAGTGACTTGCCTAGGGTCACACAGTTAGTAAGTGTCTGAAGCCATATTTGAATTCAGGTCTTCCTGACTTCAGTTCTGGTGCTTTATCCTCTGTGCCTCCTAGATGCCCCAGACTTTGTAAAAAGGCTGCCATCTCCACTCATACTGAGGGCCAGCCCAAGGGATACAAATATTCCTTAATATTTGTGGAAAATAGGTACTCAGATTCCTCTCTTATTCATTTCTCTTCCCATTCAAATCTAGGTATTCAGTCTGAGAAATAGTAGTTGGGAAGGACCAAGGAAAAGTCATGGAATATCATTTCAATGACTCACTATGGAGCCTATTCTGGGTATATACATTTAAGTAGAAAGTCTCTCAGTTGCAAGCCCTTGATTTACAAATTATCCATACATGCATGTTGCCACTGTGTTACTACATTCATTGTCTTGGAAGCTGATATCTTTGAAATAACAAAGTAGTCAGAAAAAACCAAGTCTTTAACCAGGAAAGAGATAGATCCAATAATCCCTGCCATCACAGAGCCAAGCACCACAGACTATACCGAGTCAACACCCTGGGATGAATCCCTGGGAGATTGTATTGTTAGATGATTCTCCAAAGAATAACAGAACTTGGGGAACTTATATACAATTTGGGGAACTAAGGACAGGGAAGTATGATTGTTGGCATTACCATGACTCCAGGGAAATGGGAAGTCCAAGACAGGATTATAAGGGAGAGGCTGATGCTTTACAATGGATATAAAAGGGAAGGGTCCAGACAAGGGCTGGGCTACCAGGGCGAGGACTTTCATATGAAGGGAGAAACTACTAGGACAAAAGGGGAGTTAATATTTTATTTTAAATAGTTCCACCTGGACTGGGATCCTTAAGTACCTTAAAGTCCATTGTTCTGTCTGAAAGGGCTAAGTGTGGGTCTTCCCTCAGGGTGAATTCTCAGGGGACAGGGGCAGACTTGGGATCTTCAGATTTCAAGTTGACAAAGCAATGAGGGGGAACAGCAGGCATTTGGAATCAAGAGTGAGGGAAAGAAATGTTTCTCTTTGCTCTACTGCTGGAATTGGGATAAATTAGATTTCAATTTGGTTTAAGCAACAAAGAGTAATGGATAGAGTGCCCAGAGTCGGGACAACCTGGGTTTGAATCTCGTTTCTGATATACACAAAACCTGAAGTCACTAGTTTATGCCCTCAGGCAAATGTCAAAGACTGTCAATTGGAGAACAGTCCTTGAACTGTAGGGATAAAGGGAATTCCTCTCCCTGCAGAGGTGAAATCTGACAAAGGAGTAAACAGATTCTTTAAAAAATTCAAATTCTGCCTGGGAAAAGGGCTATCTAATTCTGATTACACTTAATCATGTGTTCATAGTTCAGTCTATTGTTCTTCTTAGAAACATCTAGTGTGGTGCATTCTCTAGGTGTGGTGCATTCTCCTAGGGATAAGTCCCCAGAACTCCAGGGTGTACACTCAAAGGAAACAATGAAGTTTACCCGGCTCTCATTTTTCTTTAATTTTTTAAACATTTATTAATAATCATTTTTAACATGGTTACATGATTCATGCTCCTATTTTTCCCTTCACCCCCTCCCCCATGGCCAACGCACGTGTCATTGATCAAAACCTATTTCCAAATTGTTGTTAGTTGGGTCAACATGGAATCTAGAGTTCCCAAACTTGTAGCTTAGTGAGGTATGATGAACCCCAAGTTTAGAAATAGTTTGTAGGTTGGAGACCCCTAAAGCTTGTGCTTGTTCCCTGTTCCCTGTTCCCCTGAGAATCCACCCTGAAGGGAATCTCTGGCTAGCAGTTGCAGACTGAATAATGGACCCTAGGGTAAATGCTAAATACCCTTTTGTCCTAGGTAGTCTTCCCCATTGTATCAAAGACCCTTCCCAGGAAGACTACCTGAGCAGAGACCATTCCTTTAGTATCCATTCAATAAGCAGTCCCTTTCCCTTACACCCTAGCCTCTAGCTATGATCCCTTTCTCTAGCTTGATTGTATCCTGTCAGTATAATGTCAATCATCTCTCCCAGCCCCTGGATCTTCCCAAATGGTATATAAGTTCCCCAATTTCCTTTGTTCTGGGGAGTTGTCATCTAGTGCGGTGTCACTCCCCGGGGGATCAGGGAGCAGAGCGAAGCAGTGTTCATTTCTTAGACTCTGCACAAGGCGCAGCTCTGCAAAAGAGGCCAAGTAGCCCTAATTCCCCTTTCCCTTGATTAAAGAGTGGTTTTATGACTATTTAATAGTTCTGCGTTTTTTTCTAAGTTAACAATTGCATTGGTGTGGTAGTTTCAAGTCTACATCCCCAATCATGTCCCCCTCAGCCCATGCATTCAAGCAGTTGTTTTTCTTATATGTTTCCTTTCCTGCAGTCCTTCCTCTGAATGTAGGTAGCATCTTTACCATAAATCACTCAGAACTGTCCTGTGTCATTGTATTGCTGCTGGTACAGAAGTCCATTGCATTCAATTTTACCATAGTATATCAGTCTCTGTGTACAATGTTCTTCTGGCTCTGCTCCTTTCACTCTGCATCAGTTCCTGGAGGTCTTTCCAGTTCACCTGGAACTCCTCCAGTTTATTATTCCTTTTAGCACAATAGTATTCCAACACCAGCATATACACAATTTGTTCAGCCATTCCCCAATTGAAGGACATACCCTCCTTTTCCAGTTCTTTGCCACCACAAAAAGCACAGCTTTAAATATTTTCATACAAGTCTGTTTATCTATGATCTCTTTGGGGTACAAACCCAACAATGGTATGGCTGGATCAAAGGGCAAGCATTCTTTTACAGCCCTTTGAGCATAGTTCCAAATTGCCAGGCAGAATGTTTGGATCAGTTCACAATTCCACTAGCAATGCATTAATGTCCCAATTTTGCCACATCCCCTCCAAAATTCATTACTCTCCCCTTCTTTCATTTTAGCCAATCTGCTAGGTATGAGGTGATACATCAGAGTTGTTTTGATTTGCATTTCTCTAATTATTAAAGATTTAGAACACTTTCTCATGTGCTTATTGATACTTTTGATTTCTTTACCTGAAAATTGCCTATTCATGTCTCTTGCCCATTTATCAATTGGGGAATGGCTTGACTTTTTATACAATTGATTTAACTCCTTGTATATTTGAGTAATTAGACCCCTGTCAGAGTTTTCCATCTCTCATTTTTTAGGTCTGAGATCAAGCCTTGTATGTGAAGGATAAAATGGCAAAGGTTTTTGGCTTTGATGGAATACCTATTTTACATTTTCTTAATTATCTACTACTAGATACTTACTTAATTATTATTATCACATTAAAATCCGAAATAAGGTTTCCCCCAATTCCACTTTTTAAAAATTCCATTTGATACCTTTTACAACAAGAAAGATTTTCTGGCTGCAAAAGCCTGTATATTTACTTTATTGTGTAAATTAAGTAGATCTTTAATTTGGGGCTGGTCTTTTCACTGTTTCTGCAAATCAATATTCTGTGTCAGAGCAACATACCATCTTCCTCTCTCACTTGTATGATTTTTAATCTCTTTTGCTGGGATAAAGCTGTTTTTTTACTGACTTGTTCTTTACCATAATGCTAATATTTTCCCCACTCCTTACTCTGTGTAGTTTGTAGCCCTTGGCTCTGTGATAGTGGTCGATTATTGAACCTCTTTTCTGATTAAAGATTTGGATTTTCTGATTATTTCAGTAGTTTCGTTTTTTTTTTTCAAGGTTAACATATGGAGGCCCCATGGAGATTCGAAGTTGTTGGTGCCTAAGTCACCTGCTATCTGACTCCAGAAGTATGGTACCCCCAGGAACCCATGGAAGTTCCAGTTGGGATTCAGTTGAGCAGGTTGACTAGGTAAGTGACCATTCTCGAACAAAGAACACCATCTCGTGTATTTTGGGAACATAAACCACTCTTTAATCAGGAGAGAAAATGAGCAACCTTTGTTCTATGGGGCCCCTAGTGGGACCTCAGCTATGGAATTTATGTTCATAAAATATTGACCAGGTACCTGGGTGATTTCTGAAATAGAGGTGTGCACAGGATTGGCAAAAGTTGCCTAACTCTGATCCTGAGCATTTTTCTTCTTTTTTTGGCCTAAAGGGAGTTTAGTTCATGTCACGTTATTTGCAGGTCACAGAATGGGATAAGATAAATGCAGTTGGGGTCAGGAGGGTCATAGACAGACTTATAGACAGACACAAGGCCTCATGATGATCAGTAACAAAATTTATTGATTTCAGGTAGTATTTTATAGCGAAAGTGATGTAGGCTAAGGGTTTAGGTAATCTTTTTGCAGGGACAATGGCTAGTAATGATTTACAATCTTAGTACAATGACTTAGTTTACCTCACTGAAACTTAGAGTTTTCTATAGAATAATAAATCAATATGTCAATGTATAACCATCTAACCAAGTTTCTCAGAGAATGCATACACAAGTGGTTTTTTGGAAGAACATTCAGTTTCTGCAGGAAGGGATGGAAAGGAAGGGTTTGGGGGCCTCATGTGATGCCTAGGCTACATGTTTGGCTTTATCGAAGTTATGGCTATGATTTTACTGGGGCCTATTTTCACACCTGGGGGCTACAAGTTCAATCTGGGTATGTTTTAGGTGGGTGGGTGTGTTTTTGTGTATGTGTATGTGAATGAAAAAGCAATGTCCCTACTGGAAACAAGAGCAGGGATGGGTGGTTCAGATGAGAGATGAAATAGCAATGAGAAAGAATCTGTGCGAATAGTTGCCTAAAAACTTTGAATGGGAAGCTGAGCTGGAGTGTTGGAGCCTAACTTATTAAACTCAAGAGTTTAGTCTAAGTTTTAGTAAAGGCCACTCTCAAAATAGAGAAAAGTTGCTCATGGCATGGTTGTAAAATTTTTGTGAGAAAAAACTTTTCATAGAAACTTGAGAACTTAAGCACTGGATTTCTTCTGCATTTTCTTCTGTATTTTGTTTATATTGTATCTGATATATTTCTTAGGTGGAGGCTTCTCTAATAATAGCCTTTATAGAAAATATCTCTACAAGGAACCCAAAGGAGTCCTCCGGAGATATTTTTTCATAGAAATCACCCCTATTTTGAGCCTTCAAGAACTACTAAACTGGATAAGTATTCCGTTTCTCATTTTTTATTGCCTTTTAGAATTTTTACTGAACCAGGTATAAAATTTGCCAATTTTTTTTGTTTTGTTTTTTGTTTTTTTTTATATTTTTAAACCTTTAACTTCTGTGTATTAGTTCCTTGGTGGAAGAGTGGTAAGGATAGGCAATGGGGGTCAAGCGACTTGCCCAAGGTCACACAGCTGGGAAGTGTCTGAGGCCAGATTTGAACCTAGGACCTCCCGTCTCTAGGCCTGGCTGTCAATCCACTGAGCTACCCAGCTGCCCCCAAAATTTGCCAATTTTTAATTTCCCCTGGGAATTCAAATATTTACCCTGAGCAAGGATCCCTTTAAGTAGAGCAGTAGAAAGGAAAAAGAACTAGTTCCCACATCTAGCTAAAGTAGGAAAAATTTCAACTCAATAGCATTTTATTTTGTTATGAGGTTTAATACAATATCTGTTGATTTGAAAATTTGCAAAAAAGTTTCCAGTGTTTTTTTAAGTTGGCATAACACATGTGTTCAAAATATGTATAGAATTGCAGAACGTGATTGTCCCAAGGTGATATCAGAAGAATTTAGGAAAGAGTAATGGAGCTTGATAATTTCATGGATAGGTTATTCTAAACTCTGACATGATTGGTAAGAATTGCCATGTAAGGTTGAATTGTATGGGAAGATAATTGAAAAGAATGTTATGGAGGGAACTGGTTAAGTGATGCAAACAGTGCTAAGGATGACTTCTAGTAACTCAGGTATAGTTCTGGACCATGAGAAGGCTGAGAGGATGCTCAGCTGGATGCCCTAGAAAGAAAACTTCTGTGCTATACCTGGCAGGCTCCATGCATGGCTGTGCATCATAGTCAATTTATATAAGTCATTAATATTCCAAATTAGGGGAGCATTTCTCCTTCATTTTAGTCACTTCCCACTTTTCTCCTGTTATGGCAAGTTTTCTGTAATCATGAAAAGTAGAAAGTTATAGATAGGCAAATCCTGAAAAAAATATAAGAATTGGAAAGGCCAATAATGAAGAAATTTTAGCTATTTCAAATAGTTAAGCAGATAGCAGATAAAGAAGATCCTTTTCCCTAAGGCTTTAGACTGAGGTATTATCAGGAAAAATCCAGTAAAAAGGAAACACCTAGCACATATCAGTGTCAACAAGGGAAGACCAATACAAATTGTAAATGCTAAGCTACATCTTTGATAAGCAGGTTTTTAGATCCTTAGCATCTCAGCCTCCACTAGGGGTGTGTGAGAATGTTGAATTTATGTAAAGTTAGAAGTATTTTAATTTGGAGAATTTTTGAATTTTTTAAATTGTTTTTAAGCTGAAATTGACTTATGAGCATTCTCAATATTGTTTTGAGATTTTGTAATAGGATACTTAATTAGAATTTTACTTCATATTAGCTGATATTTTTATTTTTCAACAAACAATGAGAAGGGCCATTTTCAGATTTATAAGCCTTTATAAACCTAGGATATAGATTTTATTTTTGCTTTTATATTTCTATAGTTTAATTTGTATTTATTTTTAATGTTGCTTTTTCTAAATTATTACTTTGGTGGGGTAAGGCAATCTCTTCTGATCAAGTATATTGTTTAGGTATATTTGTAATGGGCATAAATATTTTTACTAGAAATAATAAGAGGTGGTTAAAAACTAGCTAATGAGATTACTTTTAAAATTGACCTAAGTGCTAGTGTCAAGTATTTTTAAGGACTGAGAACATCTAAAAACAGACCAAAATTAATAGCATATTTTAATCCTACATGTAATAGTGAGCAAATATACTGAGAGTCCATCAATTCCTGATGGAGAATATGTTTATAGACTTCTCCATTTTTCTCTTCTAGCAATTAAACTGTTCCAAGAATCTGCATGCAAGACAGACTTCTATAATAGAATGGAGGACACTGAAGCTTACTTCAGGACCCACTGAGTTTGGAAGACTGAAAGATTTTGGGGAAATGGAGTAGTGTTTTGTTTGTTAAAATTTTACTAGAGGAGGCCCCCTTTCAATGCACTGCATTTGGGGAGTGCCCCCAAAATGTCATTTGTCTAAACTTATGCCCCATATTTTCCAGTTTTAATAACAGGGTCCAACTCTCTTAGGCAACACCCTTTTTGTGATGTCAATGGTGTTCAGCCTTTGCCCACAAGGGGAATATGTCAACTTAAAATCAGGAGGTCCCAAGTCTGTCTCTGTCCCCTGAGAATTAGCCCTTTCAGACTGAACAATGGACTTTAAGGTACTTAAGGATCCCAGTCCAGGTGAGACTAGTAGATCTAAATCAAATGTTAAGTACCTTTTGTTCTAGTAGTTTCTCCCATTGTATCAAAGTCCTCTCCCAGGTAGCCCAGGCCTTGGCTGGACCCTTCCCTTTTGTATCTATCCATTGTAAAACCTTTCCCGGATTATCCTGTCTTGGACTTCTCATTTCCTTGGAGACATGGTAATGCCAATCAATCATAGTTCCCTGTCCTTAGTTCCCCAAATGGTATATAAGTTCCCCCAGTTCTGTTGTTCTTTGGAGCATCATCTAGCTTGGTGCATTCTCCCAGGGATTCATCCCCAGAGCCCCAGGGTATTGACGCTATGTAGTCTGTGGTGCTTGCCTCTGTGATAGCCTATTTCTTTCCTGACTAAAGACTCAGTTTTTCTGATTACTTTAGTAGTTCTGTGTTTTTCAAGGTTAATTCTTTGGTATCTTATATTTTTTTGTGATTGTTTTTCTTTATATTTATGTTGTTACATAGAATACTTGACCTACTTAGAAGATAGCTCTGCTTATAGCAAATGAGATTTTCCCATGTTCTATTCAGTCATTAAAAAAGCAATTTTCATCTCTTCTGGCCTTGATTTAATTTTCTATAAAATAATTAAACCAAGAGCAGGAGAGGTACTTGTGCAAGTTCATACATACAATAAGCATCAGGACCCAAATTTGAACATGGTTCCTTTGGCTACAAACCCAGGACTCTTATCACTTCACCCTGTCTCAGGCACAATATTCTGAATTCTCTATAATTTTTTTCTTTGATATTGGATCAAACTGTACTTTAACAGAAATTTGAGTGAATATTCTATGGAGACATTATATTCTTATGATTGATCTAAAACCTTCTTTGAGTCTAAATCCTAATGAAATAATCATTGAGAGAAAATGAGTTTGTGTTATTAGACTTTAGATGAGGAGGGGCACCATCCCAGGTCAAAGGCACAAGACAGATACCCCAAGAGATTACAGAGAATATGTGGGGAACTGGCTCAAGTTGCAACCCAAGAGGAATGTCCAAGGATTCACAGAATTCCATTTTTATAGGAGAATTTTGATGTAATCAAGTCTCCTAGAAGAGATTATAACATTTTACAATAGTGTTGAATAATTTTACATTGGCTTTACAATGAACACATTCAAGTTTATTCATATCTTCTAAACACTGGAGAATAGTTTCCCAAAGAATACAACAGCAAATCAGTATTTTAAAGAAACGACCAGGGAGTTGGAGACAAAAAGAGGGGAGTGGTTCAGGATTGGGTTATCTAGAAGGGGATAAAGAGAGGATCATTCAAGCCACTGGGTTTGCCCTCCAGTTAGAAGTTTAAATAGTCCAAGTCCAAGTTTAAATAGTCCAAGTACAAAGACACAATAGGAGAGTTTTCTTGAACAAAAGGGTACTCAAGATTGGTACTTAAGATTTAATCAAGAGTACCTCAGATTCATATCTGGGACAGTTCCCAGACTGACTTCCTTAAAGCTATAGAACTTTTTGTAAGACTGGGGGAAGAGGGGTGCCAACTTTTAGAGATTTACAACTTTTAATAAGGAGAATAACACACTAATTTCTCACTCCGCACATTAGTGCTGCTGTCTTTAATTCTTTTCATTTTCAATTTATGCTTTAGCTATACTTAATTCACTACATTTAGCCACCAATGCTAAGCTAACAAATTTGAAAGTGTCAAACTTAAAAATAAGTCAGAACTTTTAGAGTAGTTATATTAGAACAAGTCTTTAATCAGGACAAGAGAGACTATGATCATAGACCCCATGCAGAGCCAACCACTCTGGGAGACCACATCTCAGGGAAATCCAACAGTAATATAATTCCTGGGATTTCCCATAATATAATTCCTGGGATTTCCCACTGAACTACTATTATGCCCGGAGAAGTATCCCAATAAATGAATCTTGAACCAACAATGCAAGATGCAAAGGGACTTTATTGTCTAGCTTGAGCTAGGGTCTCCCACCTACAGTTGGTGAGTGACCCTGAGCTGTGCCTGGGCTAGAGTTTTTATGGAGTAGTAGTCAGAATGGAACAGGGTAGAGGAATGTCCTTAGGTTAGGAAATCTTGTAGATAAGGGGAATGTCCTAAGGTAGATAAGGTGAATTCTGGAGGGGAAGAGATCAAAGGGAGAAGAGGAAGGTCTTCAGGGTAGATAAGGTCAGTCCCAGGAGACTGGGGGTCTGCAAGGTTGGGATTCCAGTGGATAATTCTATTTCACCATAACGTCATATAAGAATCAGGCCCATAATGTCATACAGGGATCAGGATTTTTAATTCTGACTCTTTCTAGGTTCCACACTACAAAACTCAGGGTCCTACTGACATGGGCATTGTGCAGAAATGGCAGGGACCCTGCACCCCTTAACTCAGGCAGGCTGTGAACTGGGAAATTCCCTTCCCCCTTCCTAACCTTGTGTCTCTCTAGGCAAAGACCATTATCCTTTATATTTCCTTTAAGTTGAGATAGACAAAAGAGATACACCTCCAGTACACACCTAGATAGCCTAAGCCCTGAGGGTCTTAGACAGACCCTAACCCACTGAATGCATGAGTGCAAATAGTCAAGTCCATACTACTGGAAAGAATATAAAAAGCTCAGAACTGCAGCACTCCAGGAGTAGCCTCCCATGGCTGTCTTATTGGCCCTTAATCCTATCTTACTAATAAATCTTTCTTTTTACTTTTAAGCTAAGCCTGGACTCCTCTCATTCTTGAGAAAGGTTCCCTTCCCGAAACCAGGGGTTCACCATTTGCACCCCAATAACACTACATAAATTTTAGGGAGTGGAGGAAAGAGGACTGACTGGTTACATAATGCTGGGGATAGAGGATGAAGTAGTCTGAGGTTAGAGTATCTAGATACATTAGTTGAAATTAAGAAGATAAAAAAAGGATATTTGAGTTACATTGTATGAGCTAATCCTGGCTAGGGTGATAAAGAAGTATTTTAGGATTAAGCTCCTTCTTACAAATTCATTTCTTCAGGACCTAGGAGCTAGGAGAAACCTATTCAGTCAATACAGTCCATTTAGTCTTTTGAGTTCTTTGTTCTGACTTCTAGAAGCCAGTAATGGGAATAACTAAGATGATGCCATCAAAAGTATTAGGGGCTAAAAGAATCAATTTTGATATTTTTTTATTAACTTCATACAAATGTATGGTTTATATAATGTGTGTGTATATACTCCCATGTACATGTCTAACATTAGTTTTTATTTATTCCATAACTGGCTAGTTTGTAGAAACTTTTGCAATTTTTCTTTCCTTTTAGAGGTAAGATAAGAACAGAACTTTGGGGCAGAAAGGAACATTGGAAGATGCAGAAGTGGAGCACCTTCCCCTCCCCCAAATGCTATAGGTTAATAAAAGGAGATGATTCTGATTTTGTTGTGGGGGGCTTAAGGTGAACCCCCCGGGGTTTGGGAAGGGTACCCTTTGCAAGAATGCAAGACTCCAAAACTTAGCTTAAAAATAAAAAGAGAAATGTATTAATTCAGAAAGTAGTGTTGAATCTGGCCAGGAGGACAGCATAGGTGGAAGACTGTTTCCTAGGGGGAACATCATAGGTGGAAAGCCATTGTTTGGGAGGACAGAATAGATGGAAAGCTGTCTCCCAGAGGTCACCAATTCTGGGGTTTTTATACTCTATACAACAGTGAAGCTGTGAGTATGCACTCTGGTACAGTGGGGAGTGGGGGGGGGGTGGTCATCTGATCAGGGTCTGCCTTTAGAGGACGGATGGATGTTTGAGATACAACCCAATGGTGTAGCCTGGAGTTGTATCTCTATGTGCATCTCAAACCTAATGGATGAATCCTCTCAGTGTCTTATCAGATGTGTAGGGCTAAACTGCACTGAAACACTTCTCTAGTTTTGGGGTTACAGTGCCCATGCCAATTTCATTAGTGTAGGTTACTTATGTTATGGGAGGAGGAGAACCCCTGGGTTCGGGAAGGAAACCTTTCTCAAGAATGAGAGGACTCCGAAAATTAGCTTAAAAGTGAAAAAGAGAAACTTATTAATCACATAGAATTAGTGGCCAGGGTTGCTCCCAAGACAGGGCAGGGCAGCAAGAGTGGAACAATTATAAGAGTTGCTCCCGGAATGCTTCAGTTCAGGGGTTTTTATATTCTTTACAATAGTGTGTTTGGGAGGTGATGTCATGGTGTGGACCTACCTGACTCTCCAAGTCTTGGGCACTCAGGTATTGGGTGGGGTGAGGGGTCTGCCTGAGACCCTCAGGGTTTAGACTATCAAGGTGTGGCCTGGAGATGTATCTCTTTGTCTATCACTACCTAAAGGACAATCCAAGGATAAGGACAGAAAGGGGGAAGGGAATTTCCCTGTTTACAGTTTGCCTAAGTTAAGGGGTACAGTGCCCATGCCAGCTCTGCACAATGCCCATGTCACTTACTCCCTTTATCAATGTCGATATCAATATCAATATAGATTAGCACCTCTGCAACTGACATAGTGTTTGAGAATTGCTTAGATCAGTCAGTGTCAACCTCAAGTAGAAATGGGGACTAGGGCAGCTGGGTGGCTCAGTGTAATGAGCCTGGGGGCTTAGAAACAGGAGGAACTGGGCTCAAATCTGAACTCAGATATTTCCTAGCTATGTGACTTAATGGCATTGCCTAGCCCTTACTGCTCTTTTGCCTTGGAACCAATATACAGTATTAATCCTAAAACAGAAGGTAAGGGCTTAAAAAAATAGACATGTGAGCCACTGAAGAACCACTTCTAATTATCTTTAAGGGCTAAATATTGACTTTTAAAAACTAAATATTAAGGTTATGTTTTATTATGGACAGGTATTATGGACTGGATAAAGTATCAGGAAGGGATCCAAGAAGATTCATCTTCCTGATTTCAAATCCAGCCTCTGACACTTGTTATTTAACTCTGGGCAAGTCACTTAATTCTGTCTCAGTTTTCTCATCTGTAAAACAAGCTAGAAAAGGAAATGGCAAATCACTCCAGAATCTTCACCAAGAAAACCTCAAAATGGGATCACAAAGAATTTGACGTGACTGAAAAAATGACTAAACAACATACTTTATTATATTTTTATTTATCATTTATTTTTATTTTGTTAATAATTCCCAATTACATTTTCATTTGGAGGGGACAGACAATAATATTATGGGCTACATGCCACCCATGCCCAATGTTTCTTACATCTCTGGCTTAGAGAACTATGAGGTTAGGAGACTTATCCAGGGTCACATAGTCAGTGTGTATCAGAGGAGGGATTTGAATTCAGGCTTGCCAGCTCCAAGGCCAACTTTCTATTCATTTTACCATACTGCTTCTCATTTATTAATAGCCCTAGTTATTAGAGATGTGGTAGAATAGTAGTTTAAAATTAATGTACTAAGTGAAATTTGGCAATTAACTTGGGAATTTTAGATGTAAAGATATAAACTAAAGTTGCTTAATTAAATTATCCTTTACAACAGGGAGGAATTATTTCCACCACCACAGCTCATGAAGCCATCTAAAATATGAGATATATTCTTGGTAGGCATGTACATTCAGATATGAAGCTAATATTACTGGATCTGCTATTCTATAGCATATATACTTAAACTTTTAAAAAAATATTTTATTTTTTCCAATTACATCTTAACATTCATTTTAAAAATTTTGAGTCCTAAATTTTCTTCTTTCCTTGCTACCTTCCCTTCTCATTTAGAAGGCAAGTGATCTGATATAGACTATACATTCAGTCTTGTAAAACATTTCCATGTTAGTTATGTTTTTTTTAATTTAAATTTAAATTTAATTTTTTTTAAACCCTTACCTTCTGTCTTAGAATCAATACTCTTGGTTCCAAGGCAGAATGGTAAGGGCTAGGCAATGGGGGTTAAGTGACTTGCCCAGGTTCGACATAGCTAGGAAGTGGCTGTGGTCAGATTTGAACCCAGGACCTCCTGATTCTAGGTCTGGCTCTCAACCCACTGAGCCACCCAGCTGCCCTGCCATATTAGTCATGTTCTAAAAGAAAACACACACACACACACACACACACACACACACACAACAAGAAAAAATTATGTATACTTTGATCAATATTTAGACGCCATCAATTTTTTTGAGGTAATTTTAATTAATAAATTAACATTTTTCATCATGAGCCCTTTGAAATTGTCTTGGATCATCATATTGCTGAGAATAAAAAAATTAAATCATTCACAGTTGATCATCATATAATATTGCTGTTACATTGTTCTCCTGGTTCTGCTTATTTTACATCATTTCCATCAATTCACTTTCCTCAGGTTATTCTAAAAGAAGATATGAGCTTAGACATCAGTCAAAAAGTATTTAAATGCCTTTTGTGTGGTAGGTGGCACACTGAATAGAACACCAACCCTGCAGAGAGGAAGACCTGAGTTTAGTCAGTCTCACACATTTACTAACTGTGTGATCCTAAGCAAGTCACTTAACCCCATTTGCCTTCATTTCCCCATCTGTAAAATGAGCTGGAAAAGGAGATATAGCAAACCACACCAGTATCTTTGCCATGAAAACCCCAAATGGGGTTACACAGAGTTGGACATGATTGAAAACCAACTGAATGATGAAAGTTTGGAGAATAGATTGGAGAGGAAAGAGACTTGAGGCAAAGAGTCCAATTTGGGGGCTCTTGTAATAGTTCAAAGGACACATGACGAAAGGCTAAATAAAGGTGTTGACCATGTGAGGTGAGAAATGGTGTAGAAGAAGAATTAGTGAAACACAGCAACTAATTATATAGCCTAGAAAGGGGAGTAAGAAAGCAGTCAAGGATGATTCCCAAGTTGTGAATTTGGCAGACTGGAAAAAATGGTGATGCCTTTGAGAGAAACAGGAAATTTAGGAAGAGTTGCCTCTTTTGCTAGAGGTACAGAAGTAGAAAGATAAAACAAAATGATGTGTGATAGTAAGAGGCAGATGCCTCCTTAGCAATTTTGCTATCGAACTTACACTATTTTGATAAAGCTACCGTGAAAAACCTATAGCCACCAGGAAGGAGATAGCCATGCCATAGCTCCATCTCTGATCAAAGACTCTTCTTAAGTGCACCTGATGGACTGACCAATGGATTTGATCCATCACATAAGAATAAAACAAATGCATGTGACCAGCAGATCAAACCACATTCTTTTTTTGGCATTCTTTGCAGGGGTAGAGGATCTTTTATAGTATTTTGGAATTGGTGAAGTGGGTTTTATTTGCTTTTGAAAATATCCCAAATATTGGTTAATGAATTATGAATAGTTAGAGCAGGAAACTTCAAATCTGAATATTCTGATACTTTTTGTTGGTAATAAAAAAAGTGTATTTGAATGAATTGGAACAAGGCAGTAGCTATAGTAGTTTAAGCTGACACCTTAAATAAAATTTTCAGTTTTGAAAATTCAAATGGTGTAAGGGAAAAAATAAAGGATGTTATTTATTGTTTATTAAAGTCTATTCCTGGATTACGCGTAAATCCCCATATAGAATATTAACTCTCAGAGAACAAAAATTGTGTGTGTTTTTTTGTTGTTGTTGTTTTGCAGATAGGTTGCATAAATGTTTATTTAGTTGGATTCTTCCAAATGAAATAACCTGATCTTTTTTTTTTAAACCCTTGGAGTCAATACTGTGTATAGGCTCCAAGGTAGATGAGTGGTAAGGGCTAGGCAATGGGGGTCAAGTGACTTGCCCAGGGTCACACAGCTAGTCTGAGGTCAGATTTGAACCTAGGACCTCCCGTCTCTAGGCCTGGCTCTCAATCCACTGAGCCACCCAGCTGTCCCATAACTTGATCTTATAATACCAAAATCTTGGGGTTTTTTGTCTTTCCAAAAATGGAAACATTGTTTGTAGGGTGGGTGCTATTGGGGCAGGGAGAGTGGTAAGGAGTTGGGGAGAGGGATAAGGCATTAAAGGCTTTCTACTGCTTCTAAAATGTGCATTTAAAAAATGTGAAACCACAAATCTTTATTACTTGCATTGAACTTGCTTTAATTGCTATAAATATTTATGTATATATGCACACATATATATAGATATACACATGCTTTAATAGTTTCAAAATGTACTAATACTTTTGGGATACCCTGAATAATAAATTCAACTTCCAAGGCTATTCTGCTCATCTCCACTTGCTTCCAACCTTCCTTCTGTTCTCTTTTGAGAATTTTAAAAACAAAAACAAAAACTTCAAATTTACCCCTCCCCCATCCATTTTTTTCTTCTTTGTTACAAGGTATGGTTCGTTGGGTACAGGAGAGGGGAGAGATTTTTGTTTTGTTTTATTTAAATAAAAGTAATAGAAAAATCAGTAGAACTAGGCCATTTAAAATGTTACCTTTATGTTTATATTTTTCTGTCTGCTTATATAGGAGACAAGGTAGAAAGCACATACTTTGTTCAGGGAAGCTACCACATGAATTAAGATTCTGGTTTTTTTTTTCCAGTTTTTTCTTTCTTTTTTCCATTTTTAAGAAGATAAAAAATCTTAGCAAGTTTCTTTTACCTCTGTTGCTCCCACATCAACAATTGGAAGTGATTGAACTTTGTTGTCCACAAATTTAACCACTTACACACTGAACTGCAGAAATCAATGAACAACCTTAAAACAAAAATACACTAGAAGTATTTATCTCTGTTGGTAAGATAGAAATATAAACTGAGCATCCTTCATTGTTGTCTTTGCATCTCTTAGTACAAAAAGACTTAGCTGGTAAAGGTGGAGGATTCAAGAGTTCTGGAAAAGTTCTCCAGACTGTCCAGCAGTTTTCTTTGATTTAATGAAACTAGCTATAATGAGAGATAACTCTCTTATCCATCTTCTGTAATTAATACAGTTATCCCTGACACATTATGACGGGTGGTTAGGGGCATGGCATTCCCAGGATCTGAAAAATCTGGGTAACATTTTTGGCCTACCTTTGTACCAGAGAAGTGTATATATATATTTTTTTATGGGACATTTAGAGTACCTTGTAAATTTGAGGTTAAGGGTGCATTTCTGAGATTCTATTCTTTTTCTCTGTTGTTTGCTGGCCTTCTTGTGCCATCTGCAGTTTCTGCAAAACTTCCCCAAACTTCCCCATTTAATTTCTTCTACTGACCTACAATATATCTAAACCACAGTGGGAAAAGTTTGCTCTATGAAAGGGACAAATGTAATATATATATATATATAATTTTCTTCAACAAGTATACTATTTTTTATAACACTTGTGTTTTTTAGAATAGTCATCTTTTTTTTTTTTTTAAACCCTTAACTTCTGTGTATTAGTTCCTTGGTGGAAGATTGGTAAGGGTAGGCAATGGTGGTCAAGTGACTTGCCCAGGGTCACACAGCTGGGAAGTGTCTGAGGCCGGATTTGAACCTAGGACCTCCTGTCTCTAGGCCTGGCTCTCATTCCACTGAGCAACCCAGCTGCCCCCAGAATAGTCATCTTTTTATCTTTGTTCCATTCAATGATACACTGAATAAAGTTTAGCTTATGAATGCTGCCCCAAACTTTTGTGGGTTCTTTATAAATGCCTTCCACTCTGACTGGTCAGAAGAAAAGTTTTCTTGCTTCACTTTGTTTTAAACCCTTACCTTCTGTCTTAGAATTGATACTAAAGAGGTAAGGACTAGGCAATTGGGGATAAGTGACTTCCCCAGGGTCACACAGCTGGGAAGTATCGAAGTCCAAAATTGAACTCAGTACCTCCAGTCTCCAAGCCTGACTCTCCATCCATTGAGTCATCTACCTACCCCTATGCTTTACCCTTAAATGACTTTACTGCTATTTACTACTATTATCTGATTTCTACCTCAAAAAACTAGATTGGTAAGTACCAACCCTCTTGGGTCCCCCAAAATGCCACTACACTTTAAAGAGAAGCAAGAGGTTAGTAAAAGATCTTTGCGATTTCTCAAAAGCAATCCAGACACTCTTCTTCCTTTTCAGCTTTGGTCTTAGCTCATTGTCTATTGTCCATTATTATTTGTTAGAAAAACCTTGCCACCTTTCGAGATCCTATCAACCTTGATAATCTACCTATCACTACAGTCTGTCTATCTGATTAGAGTGTGGGGACATGAACTCCAAAGCTTCCATTTAAGGAAGGGGCTCAGCTCAGAACATCTCATTTCTCACTTGACTGCACTACTTTAGAACCTCTCCCACTTTACCACCTTCCTCCTTTCTTTGTGGGTACCTTCCCTGGTTGAAATCTATCAAATGATCCTTCAATGGTCATTTCTCTGAAAAAAAAAATGCTGGGTTTCCCCCCTTTTTTGTATTTAACTTTTTTATTTTATTAAATTTCTTTACTTCTATTAAATTTCTTTTCTATACTTTTTCTATAAATTCTATCAAATTTATTTCTATAAATTTATTTTCTCTGCTTTTTATCCCCTGCCTTGGAAGGGATGGTGGTACTTTTATTTTAAAGATATTTATTTTTCCAATTACATGTAATAACAAATTTCCACATCAGTTTTCCAAAGTTAATACGTTACAAATTGTGTCTCTCCTTCCCTTCTCTACCCCTCTCCTGAGCTGGCAAGCAATTTGATTTGAGTTATAGATGTATTATCATGCAAAACATATTTCCTTATTGATCATTTTTGTAACAGAATAATCATATAAAAGCAAAAATCCAAATAAACTAAAGTGAAAAATTGCA
Source organism: Gracilinanus agilis (assembly GCF_016433145.1). Lineage (NCBI taxonomy): Eukaryota > Metazoa > Chordata > Mammalia > Didelphimorphia > Didelphidae > Gracilinanus > Gracilinanus agilis. Next base: position 611,583,768 of record NC_058132.1, on the reverse strand, counting down.
TGCTTCAGTCTGTATTCTGAATTCAAAAGCTTTTTCTCTGGAGACTGAAAGAACTCTTTGTCATTAGTTCCACAGAATTGTCCTGGATCATTTCATTGCTGAGAGTAGTTAAGTCTGTCACTGTTGACCATTCCACAATATCACAGTATTGTTGTCACTGTGTAAATGTACTCCTGGTTCTGCTTATTTAATTCATTCTGTTTTAGTTCATGTAGGTCTTTCCAGCTCTTTCTGAAATTATCCTGTTCCTTACAGCATCATAGTAGTCCATCACCATCACATACCACAATTTTTTCAGCCATTCCCTATTTGATAGACATCCTTTCAATTTCCAGTTCTTTGCCACCACAAAGGGAACAGCTACAACTATTTTGTACAAGTAGGTTCTTCCCCCCTTTAAAAAAATTTTATTTGAGATACAGACCTAGTAGTGATATTATTGTTTTAAAGCCCTTTGGGCATAATTCCAAATTGCCCTCCAGAATGGTTGGATCAGTTCACAACTCCACTAGTGATGTATTAGTGTCCCAATTTTTCCACATCTCCTCCAACATTTACCACTTTCATTTCCCGTCAGGTTGGCCAATCTGGTTGGTAGTACTTCAGAGTTGCTTTAATTCACATTTCTCTAATCAAAAGGGACTTAGAACATTTTTTCATATGACTACAGATAGCTTTGATTTTTATCTAGAAACTGCTAATTCATACCCTTTGCCTTATTTGCCAAATGAGGAATGACTTTGTATTCTGATAAATTCAACTTGTTTTTTACATATTTGAGAAATGAGACCTTTATCAGAAAAATTTATTATAAAATTTTTCCCCAATTTGTTGTTTCCCTTCTAATATTGGCTACATTGCTTTTCTTTGTACAAAACCTTTTTAATTTACCATAGTCTAAATTATTCATTTTTATATAGTGTAATATTCTCTATGGATTATTTGGTCATAAATTCTTCCCTTCTCCATAGATCTATTCTGTTCCCCTAATTTACATCCTTTATGTTTAAAGCATACTCGTTTTGAAATTACCTTGAGGGTGTGCGATATTGGTCTATATCTAATTTTTGCAGTACTGTTTTCCAGTTTTCCCAGTAGTTTTTAGCAAATAGTGAGCTATTATCCCCAAATCTGGGATCTCTGGGCTTATCAAACACTAGATTCCTAAGGTAATTTACCTCTATTCTATTCTATTGATCTGCCATTCTATTTCTTAGTCAATACTAGATTATTTTGATGATTACTGCTTTGTATGACAGTTTAAGACCTGGTATTGCTAAACCATCATCCTTCACAGTTTTTTCCATTAATTTCCTTGATATTCTTGACCTTTTTTCTCAATATAAATTAAAAAAATATTTTTTTTTAGTAGTATAAACTAGGAATTTTTTGGTAGTTTGATTGGCACGGCATGGAACAAGTAAATTAATTAAGGTAGAATTATCATTTTTATTACATTAGCTTGGCCTACCCAAGGTGATTAATGTTTTTCCAGTTGTTTAGATCTAACTTTATTTGTGTGAAAAGTGTTTTGTAATTGTGTTTATATAATTCCTGTATTTCTCTTGGCATATAGATTCCCAAGTATTTTATACTATCTAAAATTTTTCTAAAAAGAATTTCTTTTTCTAACTTTTTTTGCTAGTGTGAATAATAATAGTTAACATTTATAAGACTGTTAAGGTTTCTGGAGCACTTTACAGATGTTATCTCATTTGATCCTTACAAGAACACTATCAGATAGGTGCTATTCTTATTCCCATATTACAGGTGAGGAAACCAAGTCTCAGAGAAATTGGTTAATACCTTTGGTGCTCAGCTTTTCTCCTCCCTGCTGTGTCACCAGCTCAGGATCTACCTCTCCAAGAATCCTTTCTGGCATGAGTCCTTTTATAACTGCTTTGGTGGTTCTGTTTTTTTTTTTTTTCAGATCAACAATGGTTAGGGAGATCTTAATATGAAATATGTTAAGTGTTACCCTTAGAAAATCAGCTACTAGGGAGGCCCTAGGTTGAAATCTGGCCTCAGACACTTCCCAGCTGTGTGACCCTGGGCAAGTCACTTGACCCCCATTGCCCACTCTTACCACTCTTCCACCTAGGAGCCAATACACAGAAGTTAAGGATTTAAAAAAAAATAGAAAATCAGCTACTAAAATAATTATAATAAAGAATCTTTAAAAGCAGTCAGAAAAATTGCAATCTGGGTACTATGCTCAAATGTTACTTGGACTCCCCAATGAGACATAGAGAAGGAGAATTAAATAGTTTTTTGAAAGGGAGGAGGGACAACAGCAAGGTTATTAGAGTTCACAAATGTTTGGGAAAGGCTGAATACTAAGGTAGAAGGGAATGTGCCTCTACTTCTTTAGGTTTTATTTTCCTCATTTAAATTTAATCCTCCTGGTAGGCAAGACCAACTTATAGTCAATTCAATTATTATCTGTCTTTTGAGTTCTTTGAGTTCCTTTCTGGGAAAGTTAGTAAAGGGATTATCTGATTATCTGACAATGATGTCATCATAAGTGTGTTTCATTACAATTGATTTTTTCTATAGTTCTATATATTTTACTTTACTCCTTGAAAAACATTCTGAGAAGGTATCCAGAGGCTTCTCCACACTGCCAAAGAGATTGGTGATATAAAACAAAGTTGAAGAATCCTTGACTAATCTCTCTGGGTCCTTAGTTCCCTCTTCTATAGAATGAAGGTATTGGATTTGATGACCCCTAAGATCCCTTTCAACTTTAAATCTAAGATTCTGTGAATAACATAAATAATTTATAAACAAAATTAATAGTTTATATTCCCAAATCAACAAGAAGTCTATCCTTAATGAAAATTTGCATACCACATAGAAATCTGTGATCTTATAGTCACAAATAAATTGCACTATCTCTCACAGCCCAAAAGTGTTGGTTATTCTCCTTAGAGCCTCAACATTCAATTAAATTGTGTTTCAAAATGTATGCACAAATTCTTTCAACTCCAATTGCCTACTGCTCTTCTGCCTTGGAACTGATCTTGTAGTGGTTTGAGAGTGATGAATATTTGGAGCTGATTCAAGAATGAAAAACTCAGACTCTGTCCATGGTAGGAAGTATAGTTTTATTGGGTCCAATAGATAAGTTTAGAATAATGGCCAGAGTGGTGGAGGAAGAAGAACTGCCCTAAAACAACAAACAACAGTATAGTCTGGCCACACAAATCAGAGTAAAACAGTGTGAGAGAAACACTGAGAACCAGAAGGAGAGGCAGAAACATGATGTTTTATTCTTTTCAGCACTACAGAATGCATTTGGAACTCCTTTCGTAAGAAAGGAGTCCACCAGCTACAGGGTTATATCTAGCTTTTATTGCTCAAAACCACATAGCTCAAGGTGAGGGGCATAACAATTACTTTCTGGAGTAGGTTTAGGGCAGGGGTCGGCAACGGATGGCTCTTTCTGCAGGAGCCATAAAGTAAATTTTTTTTCAAATGCTGTTACAGGAGCACGCACTGTGAACACTGTACGGCTCTCATGAAATTACATTTTAAAAAATGTGGCGTTTATGGCTCTCACGGCCAAAAAGGTTGCCGACCCCTGGTTTAGGGGCTCCAGAAAGAGGCTGGTTAAGATACTTTATCTTGATAATAACTGCTTTGTCTTGAAAGTCTCTGAGGTTGCTTCTGGTCAGGGTTCAGTTGGCAGTTATTGTTTCTCAAGCCTAGCTATAGTCACAAAGCATTGTTGTTTATGTCAAGGTTCCATAGGGTTGGAATCCAAATGATTATTATAGCCAGTATTGCTTTCATTTTCACAGAGTTAATGGTGCTTCTCTACAAAACACCTTCCTAATTTGGGATTTGTGGATATCATCACACCTTGGCCATGAAAGAAAGCAAAACTCTTCCATTTGGGGATTGAGACTACAGTAAGGAACTTATTATTACTGCTGTGCTGGAACTCAGAAACTAATTTCCACTTACAAATGTGAGCTGTCTTCACTTCATTTTATCTTGGAATTATTCAGCTATACTGTCCTAAACATTCACTACTCAGGCCAGTAGAGTAAAGATGCAGAAATATCAATCAGGTACTGATACTACTCTCCATCTGTGCTTTTTAGTGATCGTGACTTGTAGGAGTCAATAATAGAGAAGTCAACTCTTTAGTGGGTTAGAAATCATCATGGTGCTATCGTGTCCCATGCCTCACATTGTTCACTATGCTTGGAATATCTTCTTTACCAACTGAATTTCTATTCCTAAAAAGTTCAACTTTATTGCCACCTCCTTCAAAAACTCTTTCTTCCTTTCCTTGTTGAATATTCTTCCTTATTTTGTAACTCTTAATTTCAGGAGACCTGTGATTTTTATCAATAATGGGAATTCCCACTGTGAAAACTCCCTATGCCTATGCTGGTCAGAAATTCCTTGGAATCAGATTGCACGAGATGACTCTATAGGACACAGATAGTATTCTATACCACCAAATAATTTGCCAATTTGCTAATATGTACAGGAGGCAGAACTTGAACCCAGAACCCTCCTGAACCTATGGCTGGCTATCTACTACACCATACTACCTTTCAGCTCTCTAGCACTCTTTTATACTACACATTAAGTATTTTTATGTTGGTGTCTTATTCCGCTATAAACTCATTGATGGCAGAGATGGTATCTTATCTAATTCTCTCCCTTTTCCGCCTTTTCCTTAGGTCTTTATGATTCAGCAGGCACTAAATGTTAGTTGTATTACATTTGTCTAGACTTTGATATTTCCAGTGAAAAGTTTTTTTTAACCTGAAGAGGCCAAGAAGTGATGTCATGCACTATTTACCTATTTTTATTGAAATGGAAAGTATCATAAATAATTATTTATAACCAGTGAACACATGTGGATTAACTAATGAAAGGAATTTTTCCTACAGTATTCCATTTAGTCCTAATTAAGAACCAACTTTCAAGTTTACTGTAGCTCACCCTTTTATTTAATCAAATGTTTGTCCAGTTGAATTTATTGAATTCAATAGGTCTGTGTTGAGTTATTGAATGCCAAATTCTTCCTCAGAAGAATGGAATTCCAAGGTCAATTCTCACCCTAACAAAAATAGAATTATTTGCTGCATTTAAGGATATCTCAGTAAAATATGCCAACCTATTTATATTAAAGGTTATTTGTCTTCATAGAACTATGTCTAGAGATAGTAGAGAACCTCAAATGTTATCTAGTTCAACTCCTTCATTTTACCAGTGAGGAAACTGATGCCCAGGAAGGTTAAATGCATCAGAAGCAGTATTTGAACCCATGTCTCTTCTTCCAGAACCAGTATTTTTATTATCATGCCATACTTTCTCTCATGTAATCCTTCATCACAAATCTGTTCATCATAGTTAGATAGCCTGAAGTTCTACAACCCTGTTTAGAATAAAATGATTGGAATGTATAAGCTTCTCTACTCTCACTCCACCCTGCCTAAGTGATAGTATAGAATTCATAGAAGAGTTTAGGAATTGCCTTGCTAGGAGAATGCATATGGGTATTTGGGGACCAACTCTCCAAGAAACTGATCTACTCTTTGAGAAGGTATTAAGATTAGTGACATTGTTTCATGTGAGCCAGAAGCAAACCCAAGGCTCCAGAGCACAGATTGCACCATCTTCCCCTCTCTTTTTCTCTTCTCTCAGCTCCTCCTACATTATGTATGTGGTTTTAAAAGTCATTTCCTTCAAAGATGAATATCTGTTTCCAGATATCCCCAATGGTTTACTTTGGCAGCTGAATAGTTGAAAATATTAAGCAGAAATTCTTCCCCCTCACTTCCTAGCTTTCTGTAACTCCAGAGGTGCCTCATTCTTTTGGCATTCTATTCAAATTCAAGGGAGACTAAGATTCTATCTCTTGCCTGCTCATTTTATTATGTGTTGGGTATGCAGTATTTGGATGCTATGAAGCCATAAAAGTACAAATATGCATCAGCTAATAAACCACTGGGTGCAATAATGGAATATTTTACTTCGTGTTCATCTTGTTGAAAGTCTACCATAAAGAAGTTAATTCCATTTCTAGAATTAATTTTTATCAATAGTGAATCATAGGATCATAAATTTAGAAAAGGGACCTCAGAGGTCATCTAGTCCATTAATTTTATTTTACCAATGAGGAAACTAAGGCCTCTTACAGTCTGAGTCTAACTGTCTTGACTATCCTAGTGATGAGATTTGAAAATTCAGTACTATTATTTGGGACAGAACACTTTCTTTCTCATTAAGAGGTAAAGGAATGACCAATAAAATCAAAGGCCATCTATTTAGGAACCATAGGAAGTACAACATCAACTTTTATTTGTTACTATTTATTTCTCAAGTAAATAAACATCAGAAGATAGTGTCAATCTTAAAATAATCAAATACCAAAGTTGTTGTAATAAAAGGTCTTAAATGAAAGTCAGAAAGATTGCAATCTGGATTCCCTCAGAGCATCATGTACCATGGTACTTAGCTTCCACCAAGAGATACAGAGAAGGGATCTATTGGCAAGGAGTGAGGAAGCACAGCAAGATTATTAGGTTTAACAAAAATTTGGGAAAGGCTGCAATAGACAGAGGCTAAGATGGAGGAGAGTGGGTCTTCATTTCTTTAGGTTTTATTGTTTTTTTTAAAAATTCAGTTCTGGGGTAAGCAAGACCAATTCATAGTCCATTTAGTCATCGAATCATTGAGTCTTTTGAGTTCCTTTTTGGGAAAGTCAGTAAAGAGATTCTCTGACTGATTATCTGAAAATCAGGTTATCAATAGCATAGATTGAGAGTTAGAAAAGACCTTAATGGTGATTCAGTCAAACTTTTATTTTTTAATAGAGGAAATGGGGCCTAGGAAATTGAAGTGATTTTCTGAAGGTATCAGAGGAAACTAGATGATGATTTATAAAAGGTACAAAATTATATTAAACTATCTAAGATTCTCAAAACATGTTTTCATCTTGACTTAAACCTTTTCTCACATAATGATGTGACTATATCACACATCATAATTGTTACTAATTTTTCTAATACTAGTAGTAGAAAACAGTAGGAATTTCATAAATGCTTATTAAATTGAGTTGATTTTTTTGTACAATTGACATAACTCCTTATAAATTTGAGAAATTAGACCTTTGTCAGAGGTTTTTGTTATAAAGATTTTTTCCCCAATTTGTTGCTTCCCTTCTAAGTTTGGTTACATTGCTTTTGTTTGTACAAAACCTTTTTAATTTAATGTCATAATGTTTTCTATCTCTTGCTTGATCTTAAATTCCTTTCTTTCTCATAGATCTGATAGGTGTACTATTCTATATTCTCCTAATTTACTTATAATTTCCTTACTTTTATTAAATTGAGTTGAAAAAATGTTTTTTTAGCTTTATTATTATTTTTTATTTTTAAATTTTTTTCCCTTAATTATATGATTCATGTTTTCTTCCTTCCCTCATTCTGTTGTGAGGGGCTTGAGGTGAACCCCCCGGGGTTCAGGAAGGGTACTTTTTGCAAGGATGCAAGACTCTGAAACCTAGCTTTAAAATAAAAAGAGAAATTTATTGATTTAGAAGGTAGTGTTGAATCTGGCCAGGAGGACAGCATAGGTGGAAGACTGCCTCCTAGGTGGAACAGCATAGATGGAAAGCTGTTCCCAGATGACATCAATTCTGAGGTCTTTATACTCTTTGCAACAGTGAAGATGTGACTCTATGCCACAGTGAAGATGTAACTCTAGAGTGATATGCACTGAGGCATGGGTAGGGGAAAGGTTTGCCTGAAGACATAGGGGGTGATCCTCATAGTTTAGAGGACAGATGGATATCTGAGATACAACTTGATGATATCAAGGAAGTGTATCTCTCTGCCCATTTAAAGGACCATCCAAGGAGGATAATTCTCTCAGGGTCTTATAGGAGTTTTGGGTTAGGAGTCGCATGGATAGAAGGGAGCAAAGGAATTTCTCTGCTTATAGTTTGCCTTATATATTTTGGGAGGTACAATGCCCATGCCAATCCCTCCCTGCTTTAGGAGTTGACAAACAATTCCACTGGGTTATACATACATATGTGTGTGTGTGTATATATATATATATATAATCACTCAAACCCATTTCCATATTATTCATGAAATGAATCTTTTAAAATATCACCTTTGGTGATCAGCTTGGTGATAACTACTAGGCTTTGAATTCATCATGATTTGGAATTAGAGATTAGATATTTTCTAAAAGTCTTTCAAAATTCAAAATTAAATTTTAGGATCATAGTTTTTGAGGTATCACTTTATAGATGAGGAAACTGAAGTCTAATGAAACTTAGTAAAGATTACGTAGGTCGGCTTTCCTCTCCTTTCCTCCTCATTTCCTTTCCTGCCTCCCTTCCCAAATCTTTCTCCTTTCCCCTTAACATTTCTGTTCACCACATTTTCTTTATATGTAAGAGGAGGTGGAGAAGGAAATGGAAAACCACCAGTATCTTTGCCAAAAAACCCACAAATGGGGACACGAAGGGTGAGACACCACTGAGAAATGACTAAACAATAACAACAGTAGTCGTATTAGTAAATGGTAGAGATAATAATGATAAACAACTTAAAATAATAAAAATGTTATCTATGGCTGTTAGGTAGAGATTCCATTTGAGACTTCACAAAACTGTATAAATTATTACTGACCACTAGGGTGCACTAGCATTACTCAAAACCCAATTGGCATCCTTTTTAGCATCAGTCAGAAATACAAATACCAGAAGAGCAGTTTGCAAAGATCTCCACATGTTTATTTATCTTTGTTTATAGATTTCTACATGAAGCATCTGATATGTTTTAAAAACTGCTTTCCTGTTGGAAGCTATTTTGATATTATAATCAATTTCATAATGCAAATTGAAAGGAAGGGTAAAGGAGCCAGAAAGTGTGTGTGTGTGTGTGTGTGTGTGTGTGTGTGTGTGTGTGTGTGTGTGTGTGTGTGTGTGTGTGTGTGTGTGTGTGTGTGTGTTTAAAGAGCTAAATAGATAAGAAAGCTAGATTTGGGTTATTTACTTCTTTTCTCTTATAGATATCTGTTCTACTGCTAAGATAGCAATCATCACTCATCTGGTTGTCATTTCATTATTAATCAAATACTTTATGTTGGGGCTTTCACATACACACACTCACATATACATACACAGATTATAGCTTCTTTAGTTAAAAATGTACTGCAAATCATGCCTCATCATCTATGCAAATGGTGTACACATTAGTTCTTTGGGAACATTCCAGATCCTTCTTTTGTCAATTAAGAAAAGGTTTTGAGCATCTTGACTCCTGGGGGCTGTGAAGCTGGAACTCTGGCAGAAAACATTCCATTTCTGTGAGCATCTTGTCTAAGAACAACATCTGTAGGAAACCTGAGGCCAGTGAAGGACTTCTGCCACCTGATTGCCTCTCTGTCCCTCTTGAGAGGCAGAAATCAGCTTTTGTGTTCCCCAACAGCTTGATTAGGGGGAGGGGAAGTTCTTATCTTTCTGACTTGAATATTTCTGCCCATCACCTTTCATTCCTCTCCCCCCCCCCCTTTTAAGAAGCAAGGGGAAATAGAGCTAAAAAATACTTTAGCAGTATTATAAATGAAAATTTTTACTTATCCTTCCCTAATTTTTATACTTTATTCCATTTATCTGTGTTCTCTCTCCTTCTCCCCATCCCTACCCCTAGATCCAAGACTTTCTTCATTCTATTTGCTGATTGACTCGTTGGTACCAGACCTTGCTCTTCTTTGGGAGACAAAATATGTGTACTACTGGTACTGTATGTACGAATTTTTTTGTTACTTGTTGTGAGCCTTATGAGTTTAGGGAGCAATATTGCTCTCTGATCCTACCTTTCTCAAGTAGTCCTAAACTATACAATGAAGAGGGCTGGGTGAGACTAGAGATCCTTACCCTTTTTTTGATTCTGGATCCCTTTGGCAGCTTGGTAAAGCTTCTTTACTCTTCTCAGAATATTTTTAAGTATATAGAATTACAAAGGAAACAATTATTTGAAATATAGCTATCAAAATATTTGACAAGAACAACAAAAATGAGTTCATGGACCCCAGATTAAGAACTTTTGGATTAAATAATCTCTTAAGACCTTTTGAATTCAAAAGTTAAAAATTAAATTTCCTGACCTGTAGCTTAGATCTATTTCTTTTAATGTTGTATGTTAGAACTAGAATTAATTATTATATATATTGATCTTTTATATATTATATATTGATGATTTGAGACAGGAATTTTCCGTGTTTCAGGGTTGGTAAATAGAGAAGAGGACATTTGGACAGGGCACAGAAGAACAGAAATTTTGACAAGACCGAGGCTTCTGGACTCAGATCAGGATTATATGAGGTCGTTCCCCAAGGACTGAGATAACTTCTGTACCTGAGATTGCCCTACTGAATCTATTAGCTAAAGAGTTGAAGTAGATCCACCAAATGGCCTAGTGAGCTGATCCAGAGAAAAGCTGGAAGAAAGGAGTTAGAAAGGAATTGGGTAGGTCCTGAATTAACTCATAAACCTTCAATAAGCTTATAAAACTTCTCCTTTTATTTGTATTTTATCTCCTTGGTGTGTAAGCTCTGGGAATGGATCGATAAGCTCCAGCAAACTATGCTACATTTTGTTCCTTCTATACCAAGGTTATGCAAGTTTGATTTTTTATTCGAAGAATGGTTAAACTACCCCAGTTCTTTGTTCAGTCCAGCTGACTAATGCACAGTCCTTTTATTTTCCAGAGTGATTGAAAGAAAATATCAGGTGATCACTGAGCTGTCCTTTCAGTCCACTTTAGTTTTGTCTCTCCAGTGAAATCATAATCATTTCCCAGAAATCTAACCACCTACAGAACTATTTATTTAAAAGGACATCATTCAACTTTATTTCAACATTCCCTGCTCTATGACAAATATACTGTTACATTAATCTTAATATAGTATTTAGAGATGGATGACACTTTGACGATATTCAGTCTAACTCCTTTCTTTTATAGATGTAGAAACTGAGGCCAACATAGCTTTAGGTGACTTATCTTAAAGAAAACAGGAACCAAATTTCAGAGTTGGATTCAAACTCAGGTTCCCTGATTCGTAATCTAGTGTTCTCTCCATTAAGTTGCCTTCCTCTTTCATTTTGATATCAATCCATTTTTACAGCATTAGAATACAGGCAATAGAAAATTTTGGCATATAACTGGGCAAAATAGCTCAATCAAAAATTGTTTTGATTTCCTCATCATTGGTGGTGAATTTTTATTTTTGATACTGGTAATTTGGCTTCCTTCTTTCTTTTTTAAAATAAAATTAACTAATGACATCTAATTTATTGACTAATAGAAAATTTTAATCAAATATTCAAATACTTTAAAAATGGTAATAACTTTGTAGTACTAATATGGCTTCATTTGTATAGTGTATCACATTTTACCATTTGCTACTCACTCAAAGTTCAGGAGGGTAGATAGGGCAGGTATATTCCTATTTTGCAGATGAAGAAACAAAGAGACCCAGGGCAATTATTTTTTTCTAGGTCACATATATAATTAATGACAAAACTAAGGTTAGTTCTAATTTATCCAGTACCACCAAAATATGAAATGTAAAATTTCTAAAGGAGGAATAAAAGTTTAATCAAGATAGACATATTGAAAGGTGATCATTCTTTCCTAGAATTTTTAATGAAATGAAAGCAAGAAGTTTCCCTTACTAGACCATTGTATTAAGAGAGGTCAGGGATGCTATTATATGTTGTCAATGTAAATATAGTAATTTGTATGTGATAAATATATCAAAAAGTTATTAAAAGAAACAAATACCTTTTTTCTTCTCTAGGTTGGGCTCTATTTCCCAGCACAGGTTTTGGAATCAGCTGATTCTGTCCTTCCTTTTCATTGTTAGAGATCTTTTTTTTTTTTTAAACCCTTGTACTTCGGTGTATTGTCTCATAGGTGGAAGATTGGTAAGGGTGGGCAATGGGGGTCAAGTGACTTGCCCAGGGTCACACAGCTGGGAAGTGGCTGAGGCCGGGTTTGAACCTAGGACCTCCTGTCTCTAGGCCTGACTCTCACTCCACTGAGCTACCCAGCTGCCCCCTGTTAGAGATCTTTTAGGAAGCAGGCATGGGATAGCTTGAATAACTCCATTCAGCTGCCTAATGGATGATGGGATGAAATGACGAGAGATGAAAGAGTGAGATTCCCCTCAGACCCCAAGACACAGAGGCAAGTGCTAACATGAGTAACCTTGTCTTCATGCTGAAGGAGAAAAGATGAGGATGGGCATCACATTCTCTGAGACCTTCAAAGGCAGAAAACAGTCTGTAGTACTATGGTGTTCAAAAATGGACATTTTCTTTTTCTTTTTTTTTTTTAACCCTTAACATCTGTGTACTGGCTCATAGGTGGAAGAGTGGTAAGGGTGGGCAATGGGGTTCAATTGACTTGCCCAGGGTCACATAGCTGGGAAGCGTCTGAGACAGGATTTGAACCTAGGACCTCCCATCTCTAGGCCTGACTCTCAATCCACTGAGCTACCCAGCTGCCCCCAAAATGGACATTTTCAGAGAATGGTAGTGGTCTAATCGGAAGGTATGTTTTTGAGTTATACTATATTAATTAAAATTCCATAGTGGTGTCTCTAATTGGGCTAGTTTCCCCAGACTTCTCCTATATCACTTTGAAGATAGAAAGCACATCAATGGATTGCCTATTCAGGTGCATTTCATTATTTGGATAGGACATATTCTTCATTCATTTTTATTTCCTTTTGTACATGGAATTCCAAGTAATCTCTCACTTTTGAATGATTGTAGTTCTCATTGAGGAGATCTTGATACAATCAGGACAAGACTACTGGCAAGCAGGTATAATCTGGAGATAGCCCAAGAAAAATATATCAGTAATTATAAAGGTATACTTGTTGGAAAACTATATCCTCTGTACTTAAAAACCAAACTTTTCCAATTATTTTGGATTTTTGTTTTTTTTTTCAATTATTTTCTATTTTGGATGGTTAACATCAAGCAAGCCATAATGGAAATTTGATCATATGTGGGGAAAGCTTAAGTTTCAAAAAACTCTGAAAAAATGGTTAGGTGAAAGCAAAAATTCGGGGCTCCTCATGGTAAATCATCTTATGAGTAAAACAACTTCAGTAAAAAACCTTTTCCAAACACTATTTGAACTTTTGTGATTTAGAGTCTAAAGAAGATGATAAAAGTCTTTCCTTATTTAAACAGCTAGTAAATTTAAGTTTAAATTTAAAAATGAATGTATGGTTAGTAAACTGCTAGAATGTCATTCATTTAAAAAGAAATTTGTCAATTTGTTTTTATGAATATATATGTATATATAAATATATGCATATACACCTAAGTATTTGCAATACGTATTTTAAAATATACATATAACTTCTATATATAGATACACAACAGCCATACATACAAATTGCAATCATTGAGAAATTACTTTTTTTCCGTCATAGCAATCAGGTCTTCTAAAAATCACTTCCAAAAGAGGGAGAGATTTGTTCCTTGGATTCTAAAAATTTCATTGCTAAATTACATTAATGTGTAACCTACATCAAAAATTCTCTAACATTATGATCTATATTGGGCTAAGCTCTAAGCTTCTTGCTTCCCATTCTACCACTTATTCAACCTTTGCCCATTCAACTCATTCCTCATATTTGATGATAGAAAAGGAGCTAAAAAATATCTCATTTGGCTGGTCTGGGCCAATAAAGTTCATTTCTGGGATGTCAAGAAATTAGTATTTTGGCATGGAAAAAAATTACTATTTTTAAGCCATGAGCATAAGAAAAAATATATGTTGTGGGAATTACCATTACCAATCTCTAAATGTATGGATATGACATAAAGGGACCATCTTGAGATGGGTCACAGTTGCTTTTAAGAGAGTACATAAAAAGCATGTACCATGAACAGAAACACAACTAATATGAGATGAATAGGGCTTTGCCACAGGGTGCCTATATCTGAGGGGGCGTGTTTCCTCCCCATGCTGAACAATGTTCCCATATTTCATCTCATTGTCCTCTCCCAATTCATACCTTAACAAGGCACAGCCACTATTCCTGTAGTCCCAGTGTGAGCCACTCTCCAGAACCACCTTCTTCCCAAACTCTTGTGGAAGCAAGAACCAGACCTTCCCCTTTTCCCTCCTTCACTGCCCTGGTGATAAGATTGTCTTCTGCAATCTCTGCTGCTGAGGAGGTGTAGAAGACAATTCGTGAACAGTTTTGCCAAAGGTAAATAAAAAATATCAAATTCCAGTTCTTCTAATGAGCTGCTTCTAGAAATACATTTTAATAAAGAAGCTGTAAGGATTAGGTCCACAGATGATAATAATGATGATTTTTATGACCATTGACATTCATGTAATGCTTTGATGATTGCAAAGGACTTTATGTATGGAATCTCATTTCATCCTGAGAGTAATCATGTGAGATAGGTGCTATTATTATCCTCATTTTATGATGAAGAAACTGAGGCTGAAGGAGATTCACTTGGCTAGGCTAGTAAGTATCTATAACAAATTTCCTCCCTGGTTTTCTGTTGTTCTACCAACTGTGTTATAGTTGAATGACATGACCCAAGGCAAGTGGAAAGGAGGGAAAACCAGAGAAGTCAGAAGACCATATCTTTTGTAATGTTGTTATTCAGTCATATTCAGCTCTTGGTAATCCTATTTGGGGTTTTCTTGGCAGAGATATTAGAGTGATTTGCCATTTACTTCTCCAGCTCATTTTACAGATGAGGAAATTGAGGCAAACAGGGTTAAATGATGTCTACATTGGAAAGGGTAAAATTATTCTGGGAGTGACTCAACAGGCATGTAATATATGCAAAATGTGTTTACATATGTGCTCATATGTTTTTCTATGCCCCTGCCTGACTCAGTTTTGATAACCTAAAGCAGGTCAAGTCTTGGGGAGATCTACCTCTATTGATTTCTTCCTCCTTATTCCTCCAACCCTCAAATATTCCAAGCTGTCGCCCTGTATAAGTGTACCATTTTCACTTAATTAAGGTAGTACTAGCCCTGGAACCATGAATGATTTTAATAATTGATCTAATATTCAAAATAACACTTCAGGGAATGGAGTTGTGTTTTCTTTGTTACTTGCCTTTATCATTATTAATCAAGTAAGGGCTTATTTACAATATTTTCACTGACAATAACTCATTAGACATTGTCAGCTGAAAATTTGTTAATGGACTTCAACTGTCTGAGCCATATGCCATCTTCCTCTCTTTCTTACCCTCAGGGCTATTTGGAATGAATGATTCTTCTGAAATGGACAACATATTGTCAAAAGTTTGAAAGCAGATGGGGCTGAACAGAATTCCATTGAATGCTCATTGTTACATGATCCAATATTTATAGCAATTAAAGTTCACCAAAGTCTATAAAAACCTGTCACAGCTATGAGTCAAATTAATGCCTTGACCTACCCAATTAGAAAAAAAAAACCAAAATCATAATTTAGTTGCTAATGCCCCCCTCTCTTTTTTTAAACCCTTACCTTCTGTCTTGGAGTCAATATTGTGTATTGGCTCCAAGGCAGAAGAGTGGTAAGGGCTAGGCAATGGGGGTCAAGTGAATTGCCCAGGGTCACACAGCTGGGAAGTGTCTGAGGTTGGAATTGAACCTAGGACTTTCCATCTCCAAGGCTGGCTCTCAATCCACCGAGCTACCCAGCTGCACCCCCTTCTGAATTAATGTAAATAATGATTATCCTTTAAAGTCAAATGAATACTGTATTTCTAAATTAGAAAAGTGGAAGCCTGGTTAACAATTTTTCAAAATCACAGAGGAGGTGAAAGTACTATGATGCTTATCATCGAAACCCTAAGGGAAGCTGTTTTATTTCATAAGGGTAGAATAGCCACTGGTTCAATGCCAATTGTTTTTCAAGGTAGTTTAAAAAGCAAACAGCTTTTAAAGCTTACCAGTTATGTTAACATTTTAATATTAGACTTGTGACTGAGGAAACTCACTTTGGAAGCCTACTTACTAATCAGCTACAAAGGCTTAATGTATTAAGTTCCAGACTTTGGATCTGAAAGACCTGACATATTCAGGTATCAAACCTTCTCATTTCTACCTTTGTAACATGATGGATCCAAGCCTTTCTCTCCACCTAAATAATCATAGACCTCATTCATGCCTTTATCGCCTCTTTTCTGAACTATTGCAATAGCATCCTAATTGATCTTCTTGTCTCAAGTCTCACTTCCACTCCAATCCTCCACACAATTGTCAAAGACAATTTTCTAAAGGACAGTTTTGGCTGAATTACTCCCCCACTCAATAAACTCCAGTATGCTTCTTATTACCTGTGAAAGAAAATATAATCTCCTCTGTCTGATCCTTCATATCCTGTTCCCAAATTACCTTTCCAATCTTATTATATATTATTTCCCTTCATACACTTTATGGTCCAGTCAAACTGACCTCTCATTTCTTTATATATGATACTCCATTTCTGATCTCTATGCTCTTGCTTCTATTGTCCTTGTGCCTAGAATGCTCTTTCCCCAAACTCATGCCTCTTGGAATCCCTAGTTTCCTTCAATGCTTTGCTCAAGTACCAATTTTTACATCAAGCCTTTTACATTAAAAAAATTAATTTGGCAGGACTTCATTCAACATGAATATTTCTATATACAGAGAACATAAAAGGATGACTATATAAAACTATTTATTGTGCCATAGGAAATAATGATGATTGCTTCTTTTTTTCATTATTTAAATTTATTGATTTGTTTGCTTTCTTTGTGGTGGCAAAGAACAGGAAACTGAAAGGATGCCCATCAGTTGGGGATGTCTAAATAAGTTGTGCCATGTAGTTGTGATGGAATATTATTGTATAATGAGAAATGACAAGTCAGTTAATTCTAGGAAGAGGGGACAGTTCCAAGGAAACCTGAGAAGATTTGTGTGAACTGATGCAGAGTGAGATGAGCAGAAGCAGGAAAAAAGGAAGGGAAAAAAGGGAAATAAAAATTTAAGTGCTTATTATGTGAAAAGCACTGTTCTAAGTACATTACAAATATTTCATCTGACCTTCACAACAACCTTGGAAAGTAGGTGCAATTATTATCTTCATTTTACAGTTGAAGAAACTGAGGGTTGCAGAGATTAAGTGACTTTCCCAAGGACTAGAGTCTGAGGCTGGATATGAACTTGGGGTTTTCTGACTCTAGGACCAGAGCTCTATCCATTGCATTATCTGGTTACCTCTAGAAGAGCACAAAGAGAACAATTTATATAATAACAACATTGCAAAAACAGACAAATGTGAAAAACTTGGGAACTTTGACTAGTACAATGACCAACCATAATTCCAGAGGAATTAGGATGAAATATACTGCCCACTTTTAGATAGAGAAGTGATGGACTGCCTTGGAACTGATAATTGGTATCAATTCTTTTTTTTTTTTTTTTAAACTTTACCTTCTGTCTTAGAATCGATATTATATATTGCTTCCAAGGCAGACAAACAGTAAGGACTAGGCAATGGGTGTTAAGTGACTTGCCCTGTGTCTGAGGTTAGATTCGGACCTGGAACTTCATGTCCCTAGGCTTGGCTCCCAATCCACTGAGTCACCAAGTTGCCCCTGCTTAGTATCAATCCTAAGACAAAAGGCAAGGGTTTTAAAAAATAAACAAAAGGGCTAGTAATGATCCAAGACAATTTTCAGAGGACCCATAATGAAAAATGTTGTTCATCTCCAGAGAGACAACTGATGAACTCAGAGTAAAGATTGAAGCATTTTAAAATTTTCTTTATCTTTCTTAGTTTGTGGGTATGTGGTGTGTGTATATATGTTTTCTTTTGCAATATGGTTAATATGAAAAAATATTTTTTCATGACTTCACAAGTATCATTGAAATATTGCTTGCCTTCTCTAGGGGTGAGAGGGAGAGAGTGATTTTAGAACTCCAATTATTTTTATTGTCATGCAAAACAAAATTCCATATTGGTCATTATTGTAACAGCAAGCACATATATAACCAAAACCTCCAAATAAAACCATAAATACACATGTGAAAGATAACTCCAACAGTTCTTTCTCTGGAGTTGGATAGCATTTCCTGTCATAAGTCTTTCAGAATTATCCCAGACATTGCTGAGAGTAGCCAAGTTTTCACAGATAATAATTTTACAATATTGCTCTTACTGTGTATAATGTTTTCCAAGAACTCAAATTTTTAAAAATTAATGTGACAAAAAATTTAAAATTTAATTGGGAAATAGTCAAAGAAACAAATAAAACATATTTAGAAAAAAATTATTATCTATTACCTGTTGGATCTTGGGTAAGTTGCTTGAAAATTCTGTGACTCAGTTTCCTCATCTATTAATTATCAGGAGTTTAGAAGTGATGACCTAGAAGTAAGGACCCTTTGCCTCTAGGCCCCTAATTGAAGAGAGTGGAAAGAGGACATTGGAGAGCTTCTCTTAAATTCTTTATTTAAGAAGGATGCCATGGCAGCCATCTCATAATTGCCACTTGGCTAACTTCTCTGGATGTCATCATGTCCAGCTGTATAGCTTCCTTCTCTTGATCCCTCTTTTTTGCTTCTTTTTATTGTTCCTTGAGTTCAGGGACTGTCTTTTCCTTTTATTGTATCCCCAGTATTTAGCACAATACCTGGCATAGAGTGAGCACTTAAAAAAGTGTTTATTGACTGACTAAATCCTCTGACCTCAAAGGCAACTGAACTTGTGGTACTCCACTCAAATTTTTAGTTAATCATCTAAGTAGCCTTTTGGGGCACTGAAATGAGGGAGGAGACAGGAAAAAAAGTCACACTGAAGTTCTCAAAGGTATCCAATTTTTTGCTTTGCTCTTGTTCTATACCTGACAAATATTACCAAACATGAGTGTTTCCATATATACTGAACAGAAAAGAGAGAAATCAAAATCTAAAATGTGAAAATAGTTCAACTCTACAGAAAAGTCCCCTACAAAGATTACAACATACATCACCTCCATTTTTTTTCTTAAACCAGCAGTTTTTCACTGATTTATTCCTAAATTTTAAGCCACACCACCCAAATTCAGGCTTCCTTAAGCAGAGTAATCACTGCTTCCACTGCCTAGTCATTTGCTCCTAGAGGTGATTCCTTCTCTTTGTCAGTAAGAAGAAAAAACTTCAGTGCTAGAGAAAAGATACTTCTGTCACAGAATAAGAAACATTAGCTAAAGTCTGAAATGTCACCTTTTATTAATAATTAGAAGTCAACTTTTTGTCCTCCCTCAGGGGAAATATACTGGGAATTAGAATCCTTTCTTTTCTAAAGAAAACTGAGAGAAGTGCCAAAGATTCATAATCAAAGGGGGGGAAATCTCCAAGATGAAAAATATGATGCTTTCTTTCTTTTGTCAACTTGAAATCTGGAGACCCCAATTCTGCTCTTGTCCCCTGAGAATTACCCTGAGGGAAGTCTCAGACTTAACCATTGTGGAGATGGGATTAACTCTCCCCTTCCCCCCCTCACATTTCCTTAAGTGACAGGAGATTCCTCTGATGTGACAAATCATAAATGACTGACTGCCCCCTGGACAGTCCTAAGAAGATTCTAAGACTGCTATTGGTCCATGTAAAGTAGAGGAAGGCATAGGAAGTGATACAAAGAAGCATCTTTAAAAGCAGTTGCAACTTCCTGTGAAGGAGGTTCTTCAGGGTGTTCTTTGGAGTCAGAGTTCCAGTTCCAGTTGGAGTTAGAGTTCTGAGTTAGAGTTCTGCTACATGGACCAATTGGTGGAGCAGGGATTTTTGAGCAGATAGAAAAACTTAGTCATGTGGTTCTGTTTTGTCAGATAATAAACAAAAATAATACTTGAAGTATTACACAATAATTTAAATCTTACACCATTTCAGACTGAAGAATTGACCTTAAGGTATTGATGGTCCCAGTTGTTAAGTACCCTTTTGTCCTAGGAGTTTCTCCCATTATATCAAAGTCCTCTTCCAGGTAGCCCAACCCTTGGCTGGACCTTTCCCTTTTATATCTATCCATCCTAAAGCATCAGCTTTTCCCTGTCTTGGACTTCTCATTTCCTTGTAGCCATGTTAATGCCATTCAATCATAGTTCCCTGTCCTTAGTTCCCCAAATGGTATATAAGTTCCCCAAGTTCTATTGCTCTTTGGAGAATCATCTAGCCTGGTGCATTCTCCCAGAGATTTATCCCCAGAGCTCCAGGGTGTTGACTCTGTGTAGTCTCTGGTGCTTGGCTCTTCACAGCAGCCTATCTCTTTCCTGATTAAAGACCTGGTTTTTCTGATCACTTTAGTCATTCTGGGTTATTTCTAAGTTAACACTGTGAAGGCCATTTTAGTTACTGTGTTGTGACTATTTGGTTTTGTTATTTTAGTCATCTGAATGTGGGGAAGAGTGGGAGCAACTATGTAGATGTGGCCATAGTGTTTTATTTGTATATTGCTTCCTTGTAATAAATATTCCTTGTATGTTGTTTCAAATATTTATATATTGTTTCTTTCATTGAGTTCACAGTACAATATAATGAAAATTTGAGAAAAAAAGTTAGATATACTCTTTTTGATATCAGAGGGCCTATTCACATAATAGTTTCTGTAGCTCAGCTGAAACTGTACCCAAAGGGAAAAATCAGAGTATAGCCTGGTGCCTGACAGACAAGGATATTTTATAAGTAGTGAGTACAGAAGGCAAAGTATATGGAGACATGATCTCTAAATAAAGGTTCAAATCATAGTTCTGACACATATTGCCTGCATGACCCTGAGAAAGCTACATAACCTCTGCGTGCCTCAGTCCACTCTCTGAGACCATAAATTGCAGAGCAGACTATAAATTGTTGACCTACCTTGGTAAAAGGAATTTCCTCACCAGGTAGTTTCCATACCAATGAAATGCCAGCTCCTGCCTCTATCCTTGCCATTTAGATTTGAGATTGCGGAGAATGTGAGCCCTTAAAGCCAGAGGGAAGTGACCTGAGCTTTTTTTCCACTTAGGGAAAGGCTGGTCTGAAATTATTTGAATACATACCTTTCCTTATAATAGGTGAGTGTTTCTTCAAGGAAGCCAAACCTATTTTTTAAACTTGTGCAACTTGAACTGAGGAAGTCAGCCATTCACTAAATGCTCCATTAAAGCAAGACTATGACAATAAGACAATGAAAAAGTTTTCTTTTCCTTGATCTAGTTAATAACTTCCCCATTGTATGCAAATCAGATCATCTGTTTACTTATGCCAAAGAAGGAAAAGTTCCATTCTGTTATTTGCATCAGGTGCTTAAAGTTTAAGATTGTTCAAGACAATGTTTTATAACACTTGGACTTTCTAGTTTTAATAGAAAGTAACATTTTTATTTCCCTCTTTCAGATTGTTAATGAACATCTCAATAAAGAGTGAACTTACTCTCATCTCCTGTAGTCTTTTTGCTTTAAACATTGTCATTCACCATTGCCTATTTATTTATATACTAATCAATTTGAATAAATTTTGTGAAATTTCATTAGGCATTAAATTGAATAGTTGGTTAAAGTCAAATTATATTGTATAATCTTGTTCATCTCCTACATAGCAATTCACTTTTCACAAATTCATCCATATCCCTGCTCTGAAAGCATATCCCTTTTCTCTCTCTCAAATTTTTCTTTATAGAGTCATGCCACTTATTACTAATACATTTTGTCTTTGTTGTTTGTGTTATTTTTCTGGGTATTTTTGTAGCTATCTTGAGGTTAATTGTCAAATATTTTTTTTGTTTGCTCTAAACAACAAAATCACATTTATTTTCTTCTAGTTCCTTAGAAACTTCTTAGTTTCTCAAGAATTTTCAAATAATTCTTGGCTACAGTGAATTCACTATTTTCCTTAACAATTAGGATTCAAATAAGACCTGCCAATTTGCATAGTTATTAAAATGTGCATTTCCCCTAATATGGTTTTTAAATGCTTGCTATATTTCAATATAATATATACTTTTATATCATATTTTATAAGATATCTATATTTGTGTGTTGTTCAATCGTTTTTCAGTTGTGTCTGGTTCTTCATGAACCCATTTAGGGTTTTCATGGCAAAGATACTTGGATTGGTTTGCTATTTTCTTCTTCAGCTCATTTTTTACAGATCAGGAAACTGAGGCAAACAGAGTTAAGTGACTTGCCCAGAGTCACACAGCCAGCTAGTTAGAGTCTGAGGCCAGATTTGTACTTAGAAAGATGAGTCTTTCTGACTTTAGACTTGTCATTCTAAACACTGCCAGATTTTATGTATGTACACACACATCCATATACACATATACATATATATGCACAAATCCATGCACACACTTGTATGGATATGTGTATATGTATATGTGCATGTGTATATTTGTTCAGACAATTGATTTTATCTAAATACAATTATTTGTTCTAAACCCTTTAGAGCACCAGTGAATTCCGGCTCTTTCTCAATTTATATTGGGATTGCATTATGTCAAACAAAGGACACATGACAGTATTTGATAAATTCATTTTATTCCCTGAGGTTCAATGAACTAGCATTATCATTCTATTTTTCTATTTTTAATTGCTCATGTCTTTCTCTACAGGCTTTAATTGATTCTGGACAGTTGGTTTAGGTTTGACTATTGACTTTTCCATTTCTTTCCAAATTATACTTCATTTTTGAAATTTGTCACACTACTCCAGGAAACTATAACGGATACCTCAATGATATGCCTGGATCTTTGAAAATAATTCTTCATCCAGAGAAAGAACAGTTGGAGTCATCTTTCACATCAGTGTATTTATGATTTTATTTTGAAGTTTTGATTATATATGAGCATGCTCTTATGATCAATATGGAATTGTGTTTTGCATGATGAAAATAAAATTATAAACAACCAAATAAATCTAAAAAATAAAATAATTCTTCATTGGGTTGTAAGAACTCTGAGATTTTTGAAACATCTTTTATCTTTACCAATTTGATTACTAAATCATACAAACTCCATTTCCCCTACATAACTATTCAGTTTACATATTGTATTTTTTTCTATCTGTACCACATATCTGCTAATTGTCTACCTTCCTTATATTCACATAACTGCCACTTATTAGAGGACTTTTTTTCCACCTTAAATCTGACTTTTTAAGTGGTTTTTCTCTGCCTCAAGCATCCATCCTCCACACATTAGTCAAAGGGATTTTTCTAAAACCTAGTTCTGATAATGTCACCTCCTCTAATCAGTAAACTCCACTGGCTCCTGGCTCCCTATTACCTCATGAATAAAATATAAAATGTACTGTCATTTAAAGCTCTTTACAACTTGATCTCTTCCTAACTGAGCCTTCTAGTTCTCCCCCCTTACATGCTACAATTTGGTTTATTTACCATCTGTCATCTGTATACCATTGCACTGGCTGTCCCCCACATGTGGAATACCATCCCTTTTACTACCTGGCACATAATAATCATTCAGGAAACACATGCTGATTGATTTCCTCTCCTGTAAAATGGGGATAATAATACTTTTAATACCCCTGTCATAGGTTGTAGTGAAGATTAGATAAGGTAATGCAAGTAAAACACTGAAAACTTCAAATGTTAGCTATGTGTAGAACTAAGAGAGACAATTCTTGTTGAAGCGCCTGGACAACTGACTTAAGTGAACCATAGTCAGTTATCCTCTCAGTTCTTCCAAACTTCTCACTAAGACAAGAAGTGAGGGAGTTTGTCCCCATGAGAAGTTCCCTACATGTATGAAATCAATTACAGATCTACATATATCTACATTATTTTAGTGCTTAGCACATAGTAGGCACTTTATAACTAATTATTGAATTGAAATTGTTATATTTTTGTTCATTTTTTTCTCTTTTACTGATGCTACTCATAAACTTTTTTATTTTCAAGAATTCAAATGATGGTCATAGATACCCAACTTGCATTTTTGACATTCTGAATTCATTCATTTTTACTTATAAGAAATAGCTCCAGAATAGTCCTTTAATTGGATGATATTCTTTTCTATCTGAATCATAAAGTTGCTGTCTTCCATAAGTTAGTTCATTAGCTAATTAGCCTTCATAGCATACCTACTCTGTGTCAGGGAGTATACTAAGCACTAGGGATGAAGGAAAGGCAAAGAACAAGCACAAGCAAGCAAGCAAGCAAAATGAAGATAGTCTTTGCTTCCAAGATGTCCATAGTCTAATGGGGGTGGGAGGGAGCAATGCACAAAGAAGATATATACAAGATTCTTTTATACAGAAATAATTGAGGAAAGGTGCTACCATTAAAAGGGATCCCACCAGGCATCTAGTAGAATTAGTGGGACTTGAAGGAAGGCAGGAAATTAATGGGAGAAGAGATGGGGAGGTGGATTGGGAGTGGTGGGGGCAGACAATGGTAATACCCAGAGTTAGGAGATGGAATGTCTAGTTTGAAAGAAGTTTTGTGTCACTGGACTGAGTAATATGTTGGGAGGAGCAAAGTATAGAAAACTGGAAAGGTAGGAAGGAGGTCAGACTATAAGGGATTCTGAATGCTAAAGAATATTTTAATATTTGATCCTGGAGATGATAGGGAGCCACTGGAATTTATTGAATTGAGGATAGGGGTGACATAATCAGATCTGTACTTTAGAAAGATTAATTTGGAACTGAGTGGAGGATGAGCTAGAGTGGGGGGAAATTTGAAGTAGGCAGACCCACCAACATGAGGCGATGTACAGGCATGAGATAATGAGGGTCTGCATCAGGGTTGTAATGGCAACAGAGAAGAGGAAGATTCATATATGAGATATGTTATGAAGGTAAAATCAGAAGGATATGATGTGGGGTACTGACCTGAAAAAAAATCATATAACTACCAAATGAGCTATAACAGTGGGTCTTTAATTGAGACAATTAGACTATAATCCATCACCTATAATGTTGGGGGGCCACATAGCATAAAAAGTATTAGGGCTTCCCACTTAATTCTAGAAAGAGGAGCACAGTCTTTTGAAAAAGGGAAGGGGACAAAAGCCAAGATACTTGAATTTACATTGAAGTGGGGTACTTTATAATATGAGTCCAGACACCCAGAAATTCAATAATTGCAACTGTTATTTATTGATTAAAAGTATATGTTTTCCAAATTCTTTTATTCCTCAGAGCTGTCAATCTTGTGCAATTGGTCCTCCCTGGGCTAGGTAGCCTGAATGGCTAGAGTCTCCCGGCTCTGTGTGGGTGTTGAATGTGCAACTCTGTGTGGAAGACTTGAGGAAATGTACTGAACCTCTTTCCTAATTAAAGAAGTGATTTTTCTGACTATTTAATAGTTCTGCGTTTTGTTTTTTCCAGTTTAATACAACCAATTTAGTTTTTTGAGTTCCACTTTTTTGTTTGTTTTTTAAAATTCCGGAAGAGTCAGTAATGGGAATAACTGAAAATGAGATCGTGGGGGAAATGAAAGTATGGAGTCAAGGATGACACCTGGGTTAAAATCCAAAGTAACTGGGAGTATGGTGGTAACCTTGACCATAATAAGAAATTAGGATGAGAGGAAGATTTGACTGGGATGGGGAGGCATAATGAGTTCAGTTTTGGACATGTTGAGTTTAAGTTTTCCACAGGACATCTAGTTCTAGATTTCCAATAAACAGTTGAAGATGTGAGACTGGACAAGAGTTAGGGCTGGACATATTGATTTAAAAATTGGCCTCAGGCACTTCCCAGCTGTGTGACCCTGGGCAAGTCACTTGACCCCCATTGCCTACCTTTACCACTCTTCTGCCTTGGAGCCAGTATTGGCTCCAAGACAGAAGGTAAGGGTTTAAAATACAAAATCATAGCATAAAAATAATTGAATCCATAAAACTTGATAAGAATCCAAGTGAAATAGTATAGAGCAGTGATTCCCAAAGTGGGCGCCACCCCCCCATGGTGGGTGCTGCAGTGATCCAGAGGGGCGGTGATGGTCACAGGTGCATTTATCTTTCCTATTAATTGCTATTAAAATAAAAAAAAATTAATTTCTAGGGGCACTAAATAATATTTTTCCTGGAAAGGGGGTAGTAGTCCAAAAAAGTTTCGGAACCACTGGTATGAGGGAGAAAAGAGGATTGTATTAGTACAATCATGGAACTATAAATCTATAGAACTATAAATCATCTCAGGAGTTCACTAGTCCAGTCTAATTCTCCCTCTAAATAGCACAAGAAAAATTCTTATAGGTATATATTCACTGTCTTTCAGTCATCTACCTTAGCCATTCCCTATTAGGATATTCTTTTTTTTGTTAAAATTAAACATATTTCCTCTGTAAAGATAAGTACTGTTTTGCTGTAGTGACACTTCCTGTATGTGAAAATTTTTATTAAATTGTTCTAGATTGCTCTTCTATGAAGTAAATAATTCTCTTAATGTTTCTAGGTACATTGTGTCTCTCAATCTTTGATCACTTTTGTTTCTATCCTCTGAAACTTAAATATGTAAAATGCTAAAAATTAAGCATTATGCCTCCCAACCCCAACTAAAAATGATGTCAGGTATCAGATACATGTTATGTTTATTTGCCAGTGTTCCAATTGCTTCCCTTTTAAAAGAAAAGCCCTGTCCTTTGATATGAGTAACAGTAACATGACGTTTGACTCACTTGTGTCCTCTACCATTTATGAACTCCCAGATCTGTGTTTGGGAGGGTTAGTCTCTGCCTCATAAACATCCTACCTCTAATTTCCATTTCCCTCCTAGCTACTACCTTATCTTCCCAGCTAACATTAGCATTCCTCCCTTAAACTGCCCCCTCCTTCCTTCCAAATGAGCTTGTCTGAACCAGCTCTTCTACATTCCCTTCCCTAGTCTGGGCTGTAGCTTTGTTTTGTTTTGTTTTGGAGTCCTATATTTTTGAGAAAAGGGAGAAAAGACCCTTTCCAGAATCCATCACATCATCCACAACCAGACTCCAGTCCCTCATTGATCCCACATCCTTGCCCCAGTTCCTCTGCTTCAGATGCCAGATCCTTGCTCAAGACTCCTACTGACTCCATCTTCTCAATCAATATACAACTTGACCATTGCCCCTCATTTCACAATCAGCCTCTTGCTTCTCTTACCTCTAGATTCCGGATCTTTTCTCCCAGTGACCTTATCACTTCAGATAAGTCAATCAACATTCAGCACCTATTGTGTGTTAGGCATTGTGGTCTGTGTTGTGCTCTTTTTAGCCAAGTTTGCAGCCACACACATGAGAAAAAGCTTCTTTAGAGTCTAAAATTATGCCTGATACCTATTACTTGCCTCTATGAGCAAAATCTTACATGTACTAGAACCTATTAAGCTTTCAATTTTTTTTTTATGCCCTTACCTTCCATCTTGGGATCATTTAATAAGTGTTGTAAGGGCTAGACCATTCGGATTAAGTGACTTGACCAGGGTCACACAATTAGGAAGTTTCAGAGGTCACATCTGAGTCCAGGGCCTCTTATTTCTAGGCCTGGCTCTCGAAGCCTTCTATTTTTAATGAACCATTTTTGCAATTTGTCAGGATCATTTAAAATTACATGTGACTGTCAAAGAGTGAGTTCCATTTAAGTTAGTCTTATCCAAAACCTTAATTACATATTATGTTAATTGAATTCCAGAAGAACTTAATTTACTTCCATGAAGTAACTTATGTACTGGCAGAATCTAGTTCAAAATTAAGTGTATTAATAACCATTATCAGAATAGATAGATTCCCACGGGTTGCACCTAAGTATCCCCGAGGTCCCCTCAAAAGATCTTCATGGCAATTGTCTTTATCTTTGAGCCCCCTCTTTATTATCGCTGCTTTATTATTTAATTGCCAATTCTAGAATATTTGGAGGTTATGTATCTGGGGAAAGTTTCAAATTTCCATGGAAATAAACAGGTTTTGGGCAATGTATAGTTCTTTTAAAAGATGGATAACATCACTGTGCTCTTATTTTTTTTTGGAAGGGAGAAATGCCTGAAGTCTTTCTCCCTAACCTAAGAGAACCCTTTGTTGTCAGGGGCTTGAGGTGAACCCCCAGGGTTTGGGAAGGGTACCTTTTGCAAGGATGCAAGACTCTGAAACTTAGCTTAAAAATAAAAAGAGAAATTTATTAATTTAGAAGGTGATGTTGAATCTGGCCAGGAGTACAGCATAGGTAGAAGACTGACTCCTAGGTGGAACAGCATAGATGGAAAGCTGTTCCCAGATGACATCGATACTCTTTACAACAGTGAAGATGTGACTCTAGAGTGGTATGCACTGAGGCATGGGCAGGAGGGAGGTTTGTCTGATGACATAGGGGGTGATCCTATAGTTTAGAGGACAGATGGATATCTGAGATCAACTTGTTGACATCAAGGAGGTGTATCTCTCTGTCCATCTAAAGCAGTGGTTTCCAAACTTTTTTGGCCTACTGCCCCATTTCTAGAAAAAATATTATTTAGCGCCCCCTGGAAATTATGAAACTATTTATTGAACTCAGAATAGAATGTAATACAAAAAAAGTGTGGCCATCACTGGTCCCCTGGATCACTGCAGCACCACCAGGGGGCAGTGGCGCCCACTTTGGGAATCACTGATCTAAAGGATGATCCAAGGAGGATAATCCTCTCAGGGTCTTATCTGAGTTATCAGATGTTTGGGGTTAGGAGTCAAAAAGATAGAAGAGAGCAAAGGAATTTCCCTGCTTATAGTTTGCCTGAAACACTTCTATAGTTTTGGGGGTACAATGCCCATGCCATCTCGAGGTCTAGACACTTAAGTATTTAACAACAGAGGGAGCATTCTTGTTTAACCGTGTTGTACTGAAGCTCCTGCAGTATGTAACCTTTTCTTTTTTAGATAGTCTCAGTTCACTTATAGATAAAGGGTAATCACATATTTCAACATATAGC
This sequence comes from Gracilinanus agilis, assembly GCF_016433145.1. Classification (NCBI taxonomy): domain Eukaryota; kingdom Metazoa; phylum Chordata; class Mammalia; order Didelphimorphia; family Didelphidae; genus Gracilinanus; species Gracilinanus agilis. Next base: position 611,554,847 of record NC_058132.1, on the reverse strand, counting down.
GTGATATATTAGAAATAATTCTAGATTTGGTCTTTGAGGATCTAGATTCAAACCCCAGCTCTGGAATTTACTATTTTTGTGAACTTCACTTAGTTCTGTCTCATCTGTAAAATGAAAGGGTTGGACAAATTGATTATTAACCAACCAATAAATATTTATTTAAGTTCCCAACAACATGTTATGCTCTAGGGATACAAAGAATGAAATAATTCCAACTCACAAGAAACTTACATTTACATGAGAAAGAAAATAAATGTAAAGAGTGAATACAAATCAGTTCAGAGCTGATGGCCCTGTTTCATGCTAAGAATGAACACTCTTGCTGTCTTCTTTCAAAACCCCTGCTTTTCTTTCTTGATTAGCTCAAGAGCCACCTTTTACATGAGGTCATTCCTGACATTTATAGTTACTGATGCCTTACCCTTCTTAAATTGTTTCAAAAATAACATTTTACTGATATCTTTTTACATTGCCTAAAATTTTATCTTTCTCTGTCTCCTTCCAGGGAGCTATACAATATAACATTTTTTTCTTTAAGAAAAAGAGGGAAGAAAAAAATATCATTCAAACCAATCAATATATTGAAATATTCTGAAATGATCTAGATCTTCTACTTCTGTAAAAGGGTGAAAAGAGGTTTCTTTTCTCCCCCTTTCTTTGGGTCTATTGCTAGTTTATTCTTTGAAATTCTACAGCACTCACCTTAATATTTTTTTAAAACCCTTACTTTTTTGTATTAGAATCATCAGTTCCAAGTCAGAAGAACAATAAGGGCTAAGCATTGGAGGTTAAGTGTTCAGGTCACAGCAAGGAAGTATGTGAGGCCAGAATTGAATCCAGGACTTCCCTTCTCTAGGCTGGGCTGCCAATCCACTGGACTCCTAGCTGGACCCTTATGGATGTATATAATATTTATAAATTGTTTATTTTTATTGTTTCTTGTTGGAATTGTTAAATATAACCACTACATGTCTGGGAGATTGCTGGACAAGACTTTCCCCCTATCCCTACAAATGATCTGTGGATTCTTTTGATTTATGCTTTATTTTTTGTGTTCAGAAGTTCTGGGCATTTTTCTTATATTATTTTTTTGCATTATGGTATCCAGGGTTTTTACTCGTCATGCTCTTCTAAGACACCTTTAATTCTTATTCCTGAAATTATCTTTATGCATCCAGTATTCTAGATCAATATGTTTTCCTTGTATAGTGATCATGTTTTTCTTTAACGTTATTGTCTTTTGTTTCTCTTCTGTCAATTCTTGATTTTGTATATTTCTTTTGTGAGATTTGCCCCTGTGGATTCATTCGAGATTTTTTAATTTTCAACCAATTATTAAACACACACACATATATACATATACATATGCTCAGGCCCAGTTTCCTCTGTTCTTCAGTTGTCTGGCTAAGCAATGTAGGAGGAATACATCCTGACCAGAGAAATCATTCTGCTTTCCTGTACCTCCATTCATGTAACAGAGTGGGTGGGTGGGTGAAAGCAGAGATGAACTCTGCCTCAAATCCATGGGTCACATAGTACCGCCCCACTAGTCTTGTGGCCAGTAGGGAAAGAGTTGTTGATGAGTCCTTTGGGAATTAGCCTTCTTGGCCAATTTGTTAGTTTATCAATTTGTTACCTTATTAGAGTTTTTGGTCTTTAATTTAAACTATAGAGACATTTAAAATTGCTTTATTTCTTATACATCATTCCCATTTTGTAGAAATCATAAGGATTGGAGAAAATATCTAGTCTTCCATTTTCTTTATCAAATGACCAGAAAGTTAGTTCATATTCTAATGGGGGGAGATAACATGCTAATCATTATATATTGAGAGAACAAATGGAAGTTGTTCTCAGGGAGAATATATTAATGGTGGAGGGGGCAGGAAGATGTTTGGGAAAGGTCTTAAGGTGGGATTTGAGCTGAGTCTTGAAGGAAGCCAAAAAAACAATTGGACTGAGGTAAGGAGAGAGAGGAGCAATCAGTAAAAAGATAGGAAGTTGGGATATGGACTGTCATGTGCTATGAACAGCAAGTAGGCCAGGATGGCTGTATTAAAGAATCCATGGAAGAGAGTAGACATCTAGGATTCAGTATCACTGGGATTAGGAGAATTAAAGGGTAAGGAGTTAACTAACTGGGTCTGAGTCCACTTGGAATTGGAGTAGGTGAGAGCAGCTCCACTGAGGATGCTAAGTTAGTAAAATGCTTGAGGTCTCATGAATTGCCTCTTCTGGACTCAGTACCACCTTGAATTGTTAAGTAATCTGCCTATGATCACAAAGTGAATAAGTGTCAGAGGTAGGATTTGAACCCAGTGCTTCCTGACTCCAAACCCAGAATGCTGCCCACTTCTTCCAGGCCATTAAAAAAAATATTTTATTTTCCCAGTTAAAATTTAATCCTAACTGAATTATCCTAGATCATTGTATTGTTGAGAGTAGCTAAGTCTTCCACAGCTGATCATTCCACCATATTGCTATTACTGTGTATAATGTTCTCCTTGTTCTCCTGGTTTTTCACTCTGCATCAGTTCATGTAGGTCTTTCTAGCTTTTTCTGAAACCACCTTGTTCATCATGTCATATAAGAACAATAGTATTCCATCATATATAACAATTTATTCAGTCATTCCCCAATTGATGAATATCCCTTCAATTTCCAATTCTTTGCCACCACAAAAAGCCACTATAAATATTTTTGTACAAGTAGGTCTCCTCCTTCTTCTCTTTCTCCTTCTTTCTCCTCCTTCTTTTTCCTCTTCCTCCTCCTCCTCCTTCTCCTCTTCCTGCTGCTCCTCCTCCTCCTCTTTTTTTTTTTTATCTCTTTGGGATACAGACCTAGTAGTGGAATTATTGGATCAAAGGGTATGCATAGTTTTATAACCTTTTCAGCATAGCTACAAATTGCCCTCCAGGATCAGTTCACAACTACACCAATAATTCCTTAGTGTCCCAAATTTGCCACATCCCCTCTAACATGATAGCTATAATGTGGTACTTCAGAGTTATTGTTATTTGTTGTTAGTTTTTTTACATTTTTAATTTTTTAGAATATTTTTCCATGGTTACATGATTCATGTTCTTTCCCTCTCTCCAAGCTCCCCCTCATCCTCCCCATAGCCGACAATTCCACTGGGTTTTACATGTTACATTGATCAAGACCTAATTCCATATTATTGATAGTTGCCCTGGGGTGGTTGTTTAGAGCCTACATCCCAAATCATATCCCCATCAACTCATGTGTCAAGCAGTTGTTTTTCTTCTGTATTTCTACTCCCACAGTTCTTCCTCTAGATGTGGCTAGTTTTCTTTCTCATATGTCCCTCAGAATTGTTCTGGATCATTGCATTGCTGCTAGTAGAGAAGTCTTTTATATTTGATTGTACCATAGTGTATCAGTCTCTGTGTATAATTGTTATAGGGGTGCAAATGGTGAACCCCTGGATTTGGGAAGGAAACCTTTCTCAGGAATGAGAGGACTCCAAGTTTAGCTTAAAAGTAAAAAGAAAGATTTATTGGTAAAATAGGATTAACGGCCAGCAAGACAGCATGAGTGGAACAGCCATGGGAGGCTGCTCCCCAAGTGCCTCAGTTCTGGGCTTTTTATATTCTTTCTAGTAGTGTGGAAGTGACTCCTTGCACTCAGGCATTCAGGGGGGGAGGGGAGGGAGTCTGTCTGAGACTCTCAGGGCTTAGGCTATCAAGATGTGTCCCAGAGGTGTATCTCTTTTGTCTATCTCAACTTAAAGGAAGTCCAAGGATAATGGTCTTTGCCTGGGAAGTCACTAGGGTAGGAAGGGGGAAGGGAATTTCCCTGTTTACAGCCTCCCTGAGTTAAGGGGTACCGGGTCCCTGCCATTTCTGCACAATGCTCATATCATAATGTTCTCCTGATTCTGCTCCTTTCATTCTGCATCAATTCCTGGAGGTCATTCCAATTCACATGGAATTCCTCCAGTTCATTATTCCTTTGAGCACAATAGTATTCTGTCACCAACAGATAACACAGTTTATTCAGCCATTCCTCAATTTTCCAATTTCTTGCCATCACAAAGAGCGAGACTATAAATATTTTTGTACAAGTCTTTTCCCCTATGATCTCAGAGGTGTTTTAATTTGCATTCTCTAATCAAGAGTGATTGAGAACAATCTTTCATATGATTATTGATAGCTTTGATTTCTTCATCTGAAAACTGATCTTTTGTTCTTCCAGAAGAATTTTGTTGTTATTTTTTTCATTTTTCATTTTCAATAAAATGATTTTTTGGTAGTTTAATTGATAGTATTCAATATGGCATTGAAGGCTAGGCTATCTCTTAACTAAAAATAGGAGGCAGTAAACAGTAAGTGGGAAATGAATATTTTAGACAACAAATACTAAATAAGACATTGGAGGGAAAACTCAATCCTGAGGTAAGGTGTGGTCAGAGAAAGCTTCAAGGAGGAAGTAAGACTTGAACTTGTTTCTTAGGGACTTTTTTTTTTAGAATAAAAGAAATAGTCTTTTACATGTTGAAACTATCCTCGAGTGTATATGTATAAAGGAACTATCTTCCCAAATGGTAGCACTTTGTTAGCACTAAAGAACAGATTGTTCTTTAGGAGAATAAGGTATAATTGAATGAATGACCACCTTCCTTCACTCAGTGCTTTTCCCAACTAGGTTGGGCTTGAACACAAGGAAGGAAGTTGCTTATGAAGCAACCTAGTTGAACATGCTAAATAAGAGTTAGCACAGATTGGTAGGCAGGAGTATTGCATTTGTATGACTGACAGGGATATTGATTTGCTTATAGGCTTAGGCAAGGACCAACTCCCTCCAAATCTATTTAACTGAAAAATTTGAGCTAGTACTTGTCTGAGAAGAGAAGTAGCTAGAGATTAAAAGCATTGCCACCTAATGGTCATCATCGATAACCTTCTCTATTAGCAATCAATAACTAGAGGGGGTCCCAGCTCTGGCAAATATTTATCTCTTTAGTTCCATTAGTTCAAGTATTCAATGAACATTGAAGGTCAGAGAAAGGAAAATGTTTGCTTTTCTGAGCCCTGTGATTAGACTATAATTAACGACCTGTGCTTGAGTATGATTTAATTCTTAGGTTATTAACCTAGGAACCATGAACTTATTTTTTAATAAATTATGACTATATTTCAATAAAAATGGTTCCTGTTGCAATCCTGTTTATTTTATTTTGTGTGTTAAAAATATTATTTTGAAAGGGATTCACAGGCCTCACCAAACTGCCTAAGGGGTCAATGACACAAAAAAGGTTAAGAATATTTTATTTTATTGAATACTGTACCTCAGTCGATATAACACCTAACTTGCAACAGTTAAATATATACTAACTTTCAGGGTCTCATTGATTTAATTTTTGCCAAGAGGCTTTTATCCAAACTGGGTAGTAAAGTACATTCCATTACAAACTTTTACAGTTGAAAAAAAAAATTAAGCTCTAGATCAGCAGCTCATTCCTGCCTTTGTCATTCTGCTAGGCTGCCAGAAAGCCTATTAATGATAGAACTTACCTTCTGGCTTTCTGACTCAGTTACATATTGGAGATCTTGGAATTACCGTCATGGTAAGGAGTGAGGTGCATATTTAATAGACACAGGGAGCTCCTATCCAAAGAAATGGTGTCAATCAAACTAGGTCCCATGCTCAGGCTGTTATCAGAAAAATTCAAATAAAGAACTGTGCTGATAAAGTAAATGGGACTATAAGGTTTGAAAATTCTGCAGTTACATTATTATCCTTTTGTAGCAAATCATTGAAGTACACTTCAGCCTTGGCATCAGTATAATCTGAAACTTATAATTCCTTCAAGAAACATATATTGAGGGTTTACTGTATGTAGAGCATCATGCTGGGCCCTGAGAGGTGGGGAGGCCAGATATAAAGTTTAAAGAAGACTAATTTCCTGCCCTCGTAGAGCTTATTGATTATGTAGGAAGTCAGAAAAAAGTAGCTGGTAATATCTCTTGAAATCAATTGGATTTAACAAGTGTTTATAGATAGCCTACTACATACATAAGATAATGTAGTAGGTATTAAATAGCTATACATATATACGTAGATATAAAACTTACAAAAGAAAATCTCTGCCCTCATGAAGTTTATACTTAATTGGAGAGAAGATAACATATATACAGGTTTCGCTATTTGTTCAACTGTTTCAGTCAACTCTTCGTGCTCCCATTTGGAGTTTTTTTTGGTAAAGATACTTTACTGGTTTGCTATTTCCTTCTCCAGCTCATTTTACAGATGAGTCAACTGAGGCAGAGTTAAGTGATTTGCCCAGAGTCACACAGTTAGTGTCTGAGGCCAGATTTGAATTTAAGGAGGTGATTCTCCCTGACTCTAAGCCCAGCTCTCTATCCACTATACTATCTAGCTGCCTAAGTTAAAATAAAATAAAATAAAGTATAAACAAAGCAAATACAAAATACATAGGTGGTGGTGATTAGAAGAATCTTGCACAGAGAGGGCATATGAGTTGAGCCTTGAGAAATACTTGGGATTCCAAAGAGCAGAGCAAAGGAAGGAGAGTATTCCAGGTATAAGAGACAATTCATGGAAAGACATGGCATCCCCTTGGTTCATCAACAGTGGACCATTAGTTGAAGTGGGATACAGGTCTTATGTGTGTGGACCCTTTCTAAACAGTCTTTACTATCTCCTTTGTCAGAGAAGGAAGCCGTTGTTATAGTCCCATGTCACTGCTCTTCGTAATAATGAGGGAGGGCAGGTGAAGGAGTGGGGCCACTGGGTTGTATATCTTACTGAACAGGTGCCTTAGGTCCAAGTGCCTGCTATTGTCTTACTAGTGCAGCCTTGGGCAAATCATTAACTTCAGTTTCTTCACCTTCTTAGGAGGGTATAAAAAAAAAATTTAACCACCCACCCTCTCTGGGTGTTGTGAAAATTGCCTAATAACATCATGTGCATTATGCACAAGAAATTATTGTCTTCCTTAATGATATACCTGAACTAGAAAAATAATGCCTCACTGTGACTGGTATGGATTGCTTGGAATGCCAGCTACCCAGGGGCAGAGGGGGCAGAGAAGTTGGCTTGATACAGAAACCCTGGCACTGATGAAATTAATATCTTTAACCTGTGAAGACAACTCCTTAAGGGAAAAGGTGAAAATATCAGCTTTATAAGTAATGCTGTGAATAGGCTAAATCCAAACAATTGAATCTTTTGGGAAAATTTACCTGGACTGTATGAGATTTCTTCTTCTTCTTTTAATTGCTAAACAGGGAGGAATTAGGGAGGGGTGTGTGTGTGTGTGTGTGTGTGTGTGTGTGTGTGTGTGTGTGTGTGTGTGTGTGTGTGTGTATGATATGTCAAGTAATAGAAGAGAATTACATGCTGTGTTCCTCCCCATCTTCTCTCAGAGGTGGCTTGTCTGACCTGTGATAACCAATGCCACCTCCACCCCCCATAAAAAAAAAAAAAACCCTAGATATGGAACTTGCTACTTGCAAAGAAGTCTGTTTCTTTCTTTCCTCTCCTTCTCTCTCTCCACTTTCTTCTCCCTTAAACTTTCCTTCTCTCCCCACCTCTTCTCTTTCCTTTTCTTTTCCTCCCTATCCCTCCCTATCCCTTCCTTCCTCTCTGTTTCTCAACTTTTCTCCCTCTTCTCTTTTCTCTCTCTGTCTCAGGGGATCCCAACCTTCAAGTTCTATTACTTGGGAGCTATTTGACATTGACCCACGCACAACTCTAGAAACTTGAAAACTACAAAGGATTTCCTTTTGGGAAGGACTTTGGAAATCATAAAACTTAACACAAATTTTTGCTATTATCACATTATTATTATTATTATTATTAATCAAGTAAATATGGGGGTGCTCTCCCAACCCACCCCCATATTTATTTGATTCATAATAATGATAATTTTCCTTTTTTTTAAAGTGTTACATATGCTTTAAAAATGGATTTATAATTGACTTTTTGAAATGTGAAGGTGTGTAAATTTGGAACACTTCTCTACAAATTAGCAGCATAACTATGTTGGTCTATATATTCTAGAATCCCTTACAATTGTTAAGAACATAGATTATTTAGACATAATTGTTTCATGTGCTGTACTGTCATTCCTTTTGCCCCCATTCCTAAAACAGACTTGTTCCCTCCCACTCCATGCACTCTGTCCTAGTTTTTTGCCCACCAAAATCCTTACCTTCCTTCAAAATCTAACCCAGGGACTACCTCCTACAAGAACCTATATTGATAACCTTACCCAATATTTTCTCTCTTCCCAATTTACTTAGAATCTCCTCTGTATTCATTTGGTATTTGCTTTCCAGTGTACATATTGCTTTCTGCAGATAGAATGTAAACTCCTTGAGGGCAGAGACCTTTATCAACAATGTGTAATCACAGTGCCTGTCACCTTGTAGTAACTGATTTAATCATATAACATAGAATACTAGCGATCAAAGAACCTGAGAAGTGATATAGACCAACTTCTTTTTTTTTCAGATATAATTGAAGATCAGAGAAATGAAAATCTACCTAGGATCCATTATCTTTATACAATAAATAAAATTATATGTAGGATTATATATGACTCTAATTATGACGTTTAAAGTTTGACATCTTTAAGCCTCTTTCAAACTTATACAATGTTTCTCTACTGTGAGAACTGAGTGTTAATTCCTTTCTTGATATATAGATAATAGGGACTTTTCTCTCTTAGCCTCACAACAAAGTATTTGAGACTTAGAAATATTTTTAAAAATTAAATTATTTGTTTGTTTGTTTTTGTTACATTAAAGCATCTCTTTCTCTCTGCACTGGAGAAGGCATTATTTTGCCAAAAAAAAAAATGTCTTTCATGTTTCTGTCTTATCGGTTCTTTCTCTAGAAGTGGACATTCACAAATTATTCTTCAAATATTATTGCTGTACCTATATATAATATTCTCTTAGTTCTATATTCTTCACTTTTAAAAATTTCATATTGGTTATTCCATGGAATCTTGAAATTAATCTACTCATTATTTCTTAGAAATATATTTTTTAAAAATAACAAAAAGTTCTGTATATAATGATAACAGAGGTAGTGAAATAAACTGAATGATGCTTGAACTCTGCATTTCTAAGCTTAGTTTAGATACACAAAAATGCTGTGGGAGAAGGGCTTCCCAAGGAAATTGGAAGGAGTAGTAGGATAGAATAGAGTGGTCTTAGTTATTCTAACTAGTTAAAGAATTTCTGAGAATACCTATTGAGTTGGCTTTTTTTTTTTTCCTTTTATCATTCTTTAATGACTCTGTTGCCCATAACCAAACCGAAGTCATGAGGATCTTGGGATTGGGACATTCTAGATGCTATGGTATCACTTCCAATTGGAGAGAAAACAAGAATAATTCTAATCTGAAAACATATCATGTCTTCTGCCAAAGAATATGATCGATTACATCTAGGAGTGTACCAGCTCTTACCAGTTCATAAAAGCCAATAGTGCTGTGTATTTAGAATCTGCTCCCCAGGACTCTAAATCCCAGATCCCGCTTTTGTTCTCACTTTACATTTTGGAGATTAAGTTTATGTGTGACCCTCTCTTTTTCTGCAAATACAATTGGGAAAGCTTTCTTTACTCAGGCTTTTATTTTTGTCATTTTATTTCTTTTACTTCAAGCAATTATTAATAAATCTTACAAAATATAATACTTGGAATTATTAGATATTAATTTTAATCTTACAGTGTGAATACAATATTTATACTTAGGAAATTAGCAAATGCTACAAATCAAGATGATTTATTATTTTATTTTCTGGATTTAAGAAAGTAAAGGAGAAAATATTCATATTAAATTTAAAAGCATGTTTGAATTTTGGAGAGCTGATTGTTAAATAATTACCAGCTTTGCTGGATCTGGCTACATGCTACTCCATATATGGCTTATAAGAAAATCAAACATATTTTTCTCATAGATTCAAATATTCTCACCTTTTGTCTGAATCTATATTTAGTATCAATTCTAAAACAAAAAAGTGGTAAGGGCTAGGCAATTGGGGTTAAATGACTTGCTCAGGATCATATAGCTAGGCAGTGTCTGAGGCTAGATTTGAACCCAAGTCCTTCCTACTCTAGGATTGGAGTTCTATCCACTGTGCTACCTAGCTGGCATAATTCAAGTATATTCTTAACTTTAAAAAATGTGCATTGGTCTATACAGGGAGCAACACATAATTCCCAAGGGCTAGGGTTAATCTATTGCATAAATCAAAAAGAGTTTCAGATAGTAGAGACAATCACTAAGTTGTACTTTTTCATCAACTTTATAACTTCCTTTTATGCATTAGGATTGACAGATTGGCAGGCAGCACAATTTATTTCTTATTCAACAGTTTGCAAAAAATCCAGGGTGGTATTATTGGATTATAGACTTAACAGGAACCAGCAGTGCAATCAAAAAAGTGATTATGATTGTGGGCTTCCTGAAAGGAATAGGAAGGGAGCAGACTCTCTGTTTTCCACCTTTGTATCATCACTAGTTAAGAATTATATTTACTGTCTAAGAAGGACACTGATAAGTTAAGGAGTCCAGTGGGTGGCAATTAGCATGGTGAGGACCCATGGGCCCATGTCACAGGAGGACAAGTTGAGGGAACAAGGAATGTTCAGCCAGGAGAAGAGAAGAATCAGGGTGAACATTACAGCGGCATAGCCAGAATTCCTGGGTGGAAATTACAAAGAAGCATATTTAGGCCTGATGTCAGGAAAGACCTCCTAACAATTAGAACTATGTTGAAGGGAAGTGGTTCACCTAGGGAGCTAGTACATTCCTTATTGTGGGCTTCTTAGAACAAGGGATGGATGATAAGGCACTAGATTTGGATCCAGGAAGACTTGAGTTCAAATGTAGCCTTAGTAAATACTAAAATATTGTGACTAATTAGCTATTGTGGCAAGTCACTTGACCTCCCTCATTCTCAGTTCCCTCCTCTGTAAATGGGAACCATAATAGCACTTACCTCCTCAGGTTATTGTAAGGATCAAGTTGATGTGGGATGAGATTAAAGTCTTATCCAAAGAAATAATGACTCATGGTGAGGGAATAAGCTTTTATGAGAGAGAGGAAGACAATGGAATGGCCCTTGTGATGGAGTGGCCCTGGTAATGGAAAGGCTCCAAGAGATTCTCAGGAATGCTTTTTATCTTGCTCAGTTACCAAGGAAGAGGGCTTTTACTTGGGTGGTTATTGCTCTGCCATACCTTGGTCTGCATCATTCACTCTACTTATGGTTCACCTTGTTTTCCCACTTGGGGAATGCAAACTGCAATGCATGGGATGCTAAAGATATACTAAACACTCCTGGTTGACTTTAGATTACTTTTGCCTGATTCTGCACAGACTGCAAAGGATAGAAAGTCCCTAATTTGCTGTGCCCATGCTGATTGGCCAGTTGCAGAACTCCTGCCTATATCCTTATAGTAACCTGTTAGCATCCTTACATCAACCTGCCTGCAAGGCAAGCCACATCGTTGCTCCTTTCAAATAACCCAGGGCCAGAACCAGGACCTGGTTGAAGAGTCAGTCTTCTGGAACTACTTCCTGCTGAATGGAGGTGCAGAAGCAGGGATGGACATCGGGTCCTATATTATTTGGAGCTGGGGTTATCACAGTTTCTAGGAATGGAAGGCAGCAGCAGTGGCATCCAATGGTTGGAGGTGTACTCTTTGCTCATAACTACCATCTATATTTGGAAATGGGAGAGTCACAAGGTCACAAATTTAACAAAGCAATTAAAAAAGCAAGGGCCAAATAGTAAAAGGAGCAAAAGCAAGAGCAGAGAATAAGAGGAAATATCACCAGGTGCCTAAGAGGAGAAAAGACTTACAGGAATGCAAGGGATGCTAGATTATGGTTTACATCATGGCAGCCATCTGATTTGTTGACTTGGAAGCAAAGGATTTAGATTCTTGCCCCTGTTGGGTAGAGGTTTCTGAAATATAGAACAAGACTTGTTGGTCAGAGAGGACCAATAGGAAATATTAGTGATAGGGTTTCCCATGGACAAGGGTGATCACAGTTGGTGTGGTATACTCCACAATTGGTAAGGTTATCTCCATGGGTCACAGTCATGGAGAGTTGGAAGATGGAATTTTGGACCCATTGTAGTATTCTGTCTGTAGAGATGCAAATAAGAGAAGGAGGAACCAAATGTACCACATTCTTGGTTTAGAGAAAGAAAACAGTTAATTTGATGGTAAGAGTTCTCTTGAGAGTATGGTTCTTGGATATCTTCTCTTGGACATTCTGGAATTGGCTTCAGTCTCAGGACAGCTTTGAAGGAGGCTTTACCTCTCTTGTTCCAAATCACATGTGGACATTCCTTCATTAACATTTGTCAAAATCTGCCAATAATAAGACTTAATAGGAATTTTTATAATTTCTTAAATGTGTTTCTCTAACTTGAAGCTTCAGAGAATTTCAGGTTTACAAACCACTTACTATTTACATGACATAAATATATTCTGTATAAATACTTTGAAAATGGGAAAATAACTTCACTTTCTTTAGTTATCTATACTAGATACATTTAGAAGAGAATATCATCCCTATGTTATAGTTTCACCACAATTAAAATTCCCAAATTTTTCAATTACATTACAGTAACTCAGAGATGCTCCAATATCACATATATCACAATAGGGGGAAAAACTCCCTCATTCTAAATCCTTTAGGAAGATCAGATGCTTTTAGGGCTCTAGTCCATTGAACTAGATGAAAACATAAACAACATCATTATTTTTGCAAATAAGTTTCTCTACCCCTAGATTCAATGATCATACAAATGTATTAGCTTACAAAAGACTGACTGTACTCTAGTTGAAACAAAACTTGGAGTGGGGTACAGTAATTCTCAATTGTATCCAGAGAGCAGTGTATACTAAAAGAGTTGCTTATAGTAAAACGTGTCTAGTTGTTAACCATATTCAAAATGGACTTAATCTTATGGATTATATATTAATAGGCAGATAATAAGTCCAAATACTCATTCACTCTAGTTGTTTACTACACGTTCAGATTGAAAACAGTTTACATATTTGCATTGGCTCTTGCTTTGTTTATAGAAATTTGCTGTAAGAGGAAAAAGCACTGACAGGATTACAACAGCATCAAAACTGTCCCCTTTAGGTATAAGCCCCAAAGGCAAAGAGTGATTGATCACAGGTTCACTAGTACCCTTTACTTGGAATTCAGGTAAGAGTCATAGTTGACAATCAATCATGCAGTAGCAATTCCCCCTCAGAGGCAGACTCAGAATAATCTGGTAATTTCCCTATTCTTCTCCTCTCAACTTTTTCTGGATAAGGACTTTCACCTGTCACAATTCAGGATCACACTTCTGAGTAAATTGTGGCTTTTTCTCTAATGGTGGATTACTGACTTAATGATCCACCAGACAACTGTTCCTGAATTCAAAACTCAAAATTATATTAAATTATAGTCCCAAGAGCTTTGACCTCCAATTGTAAAATTTTAACAATTATAAAATAGAGGTAATGAATGACTCAAGTCTAGTCAGTATGGTAGCCCAAAAATGCTGTGTTTGATGTGAGTTAAAAAGGGCCTCCACAGTGTGGAATTTGGCCTTGTGGCCCTCTCACAACCACATCCAGATTATAGCTATAGTATCTTAAGAGGCGCAAATTGTCTCCTTATGTCAAGCATTCCCCCCTTTTAATACCAGAAAAAGATGGAATGGGAATGCAGGGTTGGGTGGCCTGTGGTAGGGCAGGGAGAGTAAAGGAGCCTTCAGATCCATGCTTATAAGTTAAAACTAATTACACTTTGGTGTTGTAGCAAATACAGTAGTAGTTGAATTCATATGGCCAAATTAACCAAAACAAATGATCATATACTTGATAGCCTTAACTTTTTCAATTTGCAATAATGAAAAGAACCAAATTTAGCTAAAATAAATTATCAGCTGAATTTGTTATAGACCAGAATTGTCTGACTGCAAAGAGTGAAGCTGATCACTCACCTAGTAGCTTTCTACTTTCGAAAGCATTCTTTTAACTGAAGTTAGATTATTTTTGACTTTTGTTTCAGCTGTTTCTAATTGGCAGAATCCAGTTGAAGGATAGTTTCATCCTTTCCTATTTAAGTCCTCTAGTAGAGGACAGGGCAATGGACCCCAAAATCAGGAAATGGGGAGAGAAAGAGAAAAATACCCTCTGAGATAAAGGTGGCAATCCAAGGCCTGCCAGACCTCAAAATGGGTTCAGTGGTAGCCTATCCTGGCTCTGGGAACAGTGGCAGAACAAATCTCTCTGAGGTCCCAAACATGAGGTTCCAGTAAGGCACCCCCAAATCGGAACTCACTAGCTATAAAGGCTCAACCTAGTCCCCTGCATAAAACCAGGTGCTGGGGGATGGAAGAAAAAACAAACAAAAAGGAAGGACTAAGTAAGAGGGCAGAGCAGGGGGGTACCACTTACCTCAGGATGGAGAAACCTGGAACCAAAGACAATGTGCCCCAAACTGGGTACCAAAAATGTTGTAGGGGGAGTCAGATTAATTTTTATTCAAAGAATTAATGACTCAGTCAATGGTTCACTTTGTTTTTTCATTTGGGGGGCGGGGGGAGCAAACTACAATGTAAAGAGGATACTGAAGGTATGCTAAACACCCTGGAGTAACTTATGGTTACTTTTGCCTGATTTAGCACAGATTTCAAAGGATGGAAAGTCCTTAGTTTGCTGTGCCTGTGCTGATTGGCTAGAAGTAGAGCTCTTGCTTAAATCTTTATAGCAACCTATCAACGTCTGTACACCAACCTGTCTGTATGGCAATCCATGTTAAAGTAAGATAATATCCACATATTATCTTATAAATCTTAGGTAAATTTTAGTTATTATTATTATATTCCTTTCTGGTCTGAGTTGGACTTTATGTATTCTGAGTCCCCTTTCAGCACTGAAATTGTGTGATTTTTTTTTTATATATGCTTAAAGCAAAGAGACATATTTAAACTTATCACACTGGTATAAGTAACATATTTATGACATCAGTAAGTCCATCTGTATTTATTTGCTATGTGCCAGGTCCCGTGCTAAACCCTGGGAAGACAAAGAATAGCAAAGATAGTTCCTGCCTTCAAGGAAGCCACATGATATTTTGAGAGACAACTATGTATATTCACTTCATACATAGTAACTGGGGAAGGGAAGACCTGAAAAAGCCTCTATGGGGAAGATGGGATTTAAGGTGAGTCTTCAATGAACTCTGACATCCATAGTGTATGATTCCTTTCTTTTCTCTCTTCCTTCTTAGGAAAGGGACTTCATTTTTAAAAAAAGCATAAGGAAGAGATGCCAATGGAATTCTCTTTATGTTGAGGACACTGGTGTAGTCCGGTAACATGCCCATTTCTTGTCCAGGTCCCAGCTTTTTTCACTCTGTTTAAGCCACTAGAGGGCACAACTTTCTTCAAAGTTATTGATGAAAGGTGTCAGTAATATTTTTCATCTCTTCCATTTTTTTCTTATTCTTTTCTATTTTCTCTCTAATAATTCTTTCCCTATCCCCAGCAGTGTTTTAAAGTGTAATCAAGACAACAAGCATTTATTACATACTCATTGCATGCCAGGCACTGGTATGTGTTTAGTACTGAGAATACAAATAAAAGCAGGAATAGACAATCCCTGACCTGAAGGATCTTATAGTTGTTATGTTGATCTTAACAGAGATATTTGGGAAGCTGAAGAAATGGCCTGAAACTAGAAACCTGAAGGACTCACTCCTCCCACACACACAGGCTAGAGTGAGAGGGAGGGGTAGGTACTCCTTACTCTCACCCCTCTCACCAAGCAGTTGGAAATCAGTTGGAAATGGAGGCTGGACTGATGTCTTCTGGCAAGGCTCAGCAAGGCAAATCTCTAATGATGTTCACTTTCTCTACTTATATTCCCCACAGGTTTGACTGAAGGACAATAGGAGAAGCTAGATGTCTTGTAGTTATCAGGGACAGACGAATCTAACTTGTATGGGCCAGACAGCTGAAGGAAACTTAGCTGAAGTTGGATGTAAATATTCCCAGAATAATAAACAGGCACTGCTCCCAAAAGATGAAGGTTTTACTGATAAAAGAGGAAGGGGAACCAAGGGAAGGGGTTTCTAGGATTTGGATAAGATCTGGGAAGCCATGAACTGTTAGGTAGAAACTGCCCTCACCCCCACCCCCAGGAGGGAGTGGCAGACCTTTAGCTGGCTTGCCCTCAAGCCTATAATCATCAATTCTAATATCTAAAATAACTAAATAACAATTGTGCTGTTGCTGGAAAGGTCTAGTTCAGCTAAACAGGCAAACTGCAAAGCAAAACCAAAATGGCTTTTTCCCCAAATGGCCTCCAAAGAAATCCCAAAACCGGGAACAGCAAGCAGAGTGACTTGCTCACTTCAACCCCCAAGAATCAACTGTCCCTAACTGCTTAAACTGTCCCCTCACCCAGAATTCTCCAGGGGAGGGCTCCCCTGGAATTCTGAGTAAGGCTTGACCCTGTATCTTGCAGGAATTCTATCCTGCCATTTCCATGTTACAATAGACAATCCCTGACCTGAAGGATCTTATAGTCTAATGTGACAAGGCAGCACAGAAGAAGAAGCAGAAAACTGACATGAGTGGAAGAAAGTACCAGGGAGGTGGGAGAAGGGCATGGTGGAGAAAGAAGTCAAGAGAATCAGGAACAGAGCCCAGAAAGGAATGAAGACATAGATGGTCTGGGTGCCATCTTGAAAATGGAGATGCTGGAACTAGTCAGTCAGAGGAAGAAGATATAGGGGAAAGGGATTCTTTTAACATGTGAAAGTCCAAGATGATAAGGTTCTTATGACATGGAAGAGAAAGTTTAGAATGCAGTCTAGAGAGGAATAAAATGTAGTTGTAAAAAATAGACATTAAATTTGGTAAACAATGCAATCATCAAATTGGAAAAATGTGTGATTTTTTAAAAATATATTCTTAAGGCAAAGAGACATATTTAAACTTACCACACTGGAATAAGTAAGTATCCCATTTAAGTAAGTATGTAATAAGTATGACATCAGTAATTCCATTGTTATTTACTTGCTATGTGCCAAGTCCTGTGCTAAAAAGACTGATAAAAGCAAATAAAGAATTAATGTTTGTTTAAATGATTAATTCTATTTAATTACTACCCTCTTTTTTTTTGCTGTAACTAAAAGTAGTAATATTATTATATGGGAGAATTTTTATGGGGATGGGTGAAGATATTTGATAATATATCATTATAGACTAACACAGACAAATAGAAAGACAGTGTGATGGATAAAGGTCTGGAAGACCTAAGTTCAAAACCCCTCTTTGACATTAGCTATGTGGCATTAGATAAATCCTTAAGTCTCATGTCTCAGTTTTCTCATATGTAAGATAGGGATAATTATAATTATATCACAAGGCTGTTGGTAGCCTTACTTGAGAGACTGTATATAGAGCCAAAGTTCAAGAGTTCCTAAGTACCAACTATCATAAAAAAAAAAGTATTTTAGAAGGAAACATCAAATGACAATGATAGAAGCTAATTGAATTAATTTTGCCCTCAAAACTTGGTTGGATAGAATTGGCATCTCTCTTAGTCTTAGAAAGCAAGTAGGAATTACAAAATCATGGCATTCTGGACTCCATAATATGAAAATGTGTTTTTAATAGGACTCCTATAATTGGTTATTTACTTGCTTGTAACTGGTAGTAGTTAGAGATAAAGCATTTTGTACTTCATTTGAGGGAGTCCAGGAATATATTTCTTAAAACAATTATGTATGAAATATTCTTCAGTTCAAGAATAAATATATTTTGTAACCACACATGTGTAAAGGACTATCTTCATAGCTTATTTGTAGAGATGGTAAGGCTTAATGGAGAGAAGTGATTTACTAAGACTTTCCCACTTTGGGACATGTGGGGACACTGTCACATTTTAGGACATCTGAGGCCCAGCTGGAAGAACCTTCTTTCCTTTATTCTCTTCTAGTTAGTGGTTGCCAAAAGACTCTAGAGTCCTCTAAGGTTTTGGTTATTCTACTGTTATTCTGCCATTTCCTGGGAATGGAGAGAGATAGGGAATGTAACTTTGTGTTTCACCACATGAAGGTGCCTAAGACCTGGATCATTTTAGAGGATTTCATCACTCCTTTTGGCTCCTATGTTCTTGCTAAGTAAATAAAAGAAATGTTTGCATACTGTTTTCTCAATATTACTGACACTGACTTCTCACTGGAAAAATATGAATTTCACAATGTTTCAGAAGAAAGCTTTATTAAAGGAGGAAAAGCACAATGGTTAATGTTGAGTGAGTAATAGTTAGTCTCAATCTCAGATTAAGAATATCCCCAGGGGCAGAGAGGTGGCTCAGTGGATAGAGAGCCAAACCTGGAAATGAGAAGACCTGGGTTCAAATATGACCTCAGATGCTGCCTAGCTATGTGACCCTGGAAAAGTCATTTAATCCCAATTGCCTTGCCCTTACCTGTCTTCTGCCATCAGATCAATGCTTAGCATCAATTCTAAGACAGAAGATGAGGGTTTTTGGTTTTTTGTTTGTTTTTTTTTAAAGAATTCCCCTGCTAGAGGCCACCTCCCTCCAACTCCTATCTGTCCACAGCTCCCTGTCAATTGAAGGGAGTGAGGAGATAGGGGTTCTCTTCTCGTTCTCTCTCCATTTGCCATGGTTCTTTCTAGCCTTCTAGCTTAATCACTTAGCTCTTGAAATTTCCCAGAAGGAAAGATGAGTTTCTAGGGCAATATCATTAAGTGCTTTCTTGTTTATGGAAGATGAGGGCATGACCTTCATGTGCTCCTCTGTTATGGGATGCTCCCTATTCCATTTCTCAACCTTCTCTTTCCACCTAGTTCCCACTAGTTACTAGACCAAGAAATTAGGAAGGTACCGGACCTGGAATCAGGAAGATGATCTCTAATCTTGCCTCACACATGCCCTATAACCTCTTGATGACTCATATTCCTCATCTTTTAAATGGGTATAAAATATTATTGAATAAATGATATAATTATTCTTATGAATTATTAGGTATCTCCTAGCATTGTGACAATCAAATAAAACAAATCTAATGTGCTTTGTAAAATATCAAGTGCTAGCTATTATTATCATCATTTCTTTTATTAATGTCTTCAGGTAGACGCGATTCACTTGCCCACATTATTCTTATGGGAGCTGGAGAGAAAAGGTGGAAAATTGTGGGGAATGCTACAGGAAGACATGCCCAGGGTCCTTCATTATGCCTGCATCCCCTTGTTGGCTGAGCTGTCCATCAGCACCAGGCTACTCAGTTCTAGAATAACATAGAATACTGCCAGCTGACCAGATGGTGACTGACAGCTGAGACAGCCAAGGAGTGACACTGATTTGCCTCTGGCGCTCTTTCTGGTGTCTTATTACCATAGAATCCTGCGTGTAGGTCATGCCCAACATTGCAACCCAATCAATGAATTTTAGAAGCTGATAAGAATGGGATATGATTAATATTGTACAGAAACTCCAAATGAAAAATAAGGTATGTTACTTTTTAGTGATGTTGTATTAAAGGGTCATCTAGATGGCTCAGTGGATAGAAAGTCTAGCTTAGTGATAGGAAGACCTGGGTTCAAATCTGATCTCTGACACTTCCTAGATATATGACCCTACACAAGTCACTTAAATCCCATTGCCTAGTCCTTTCCACTCTACTATCTTAGAACTGATAGTAAGATAGAAGCTAAATATTTTTTTAAAAGGTTAGGAAATGGGGGAACTAGTCAACTCAGTGGAATCAAGGCAAAGTGTGACCCTGTATAAGTCACTTAACCCACATTACCTAGCCCTTACAACCAAGGGTTCTTACCTTAGAACTTTGCCTTAGAGCCAACACATAGTATTGATTCTAAGACAAAAGGCAAGGGTTTAAAAAAAAAAGATTACTTGAGGATTACATTTCAGATTTGGGAATGTTGGACTTGGAAGTCCAAAATCCATATTCGACACTATGTGTCCTTGGGCAAGTCACTTGGCCCCTGAATGTTAGTTATTGGTAAAATAGGTAAATTATTAGTAAAACAGGAATGAAAATGGCACCTCACTTTCGTGGTAGTTTTTTGCATATATTTATGAATGCCAATATGAGATGACCAAGTGGACCTAAATAAAATAAACTCTGCCATCTCTTTTCTTTGTCTCTCTACCTGTGAACCATATTTCTATTTGAGTGCAACTTCCTTCTTTCTTCTGATTTTAATTATGGAAAGAATTTCACAATTGATGTGATTCAGCATAGCCTTGTAAAGATCAGGTGAGATAACATTTGTAAAAGTGCCTTGCAAATGTTAAGTAGTTTATAAATGTTAGTTCTTCTTTGGGGGTTACCTGGGTTGCAGTAGAAGGAGTTCTCACACCAATGAAATCACAAGTCCTTGACATATTCACATTTTTGTATAGAACTATGTTATCCTTATCTAGCTATGTTAAATGTGTCTGCAGTCATAAAGCAGTTAAAGAACAACAGTACATATCTAACTACATGGTTTTATTTAATACAAAGCAAAGTCATATTAATGGAGAGAAAACAAATTGTTACAATCTAGTGAATGAGCTTTCCTTTAATGGAAGAATACCATGACTCCACCAATAGAATGCTCAGAGTACAAAACAAATTAATAAATGAAGAACCATCTACTGGAAGGCACCATCAGGGAAATACCTCTAACCATTAGCAAGTCTGACCTGGACAAGGTAATCTTTAACTATCCAGTAACATTATTTTTTAAAGGTCAACTCTAACTAAAGCTCATCTGTAATGCTAATTTACATAGACATATTTTAAAGAATTATAATAATAAAAAGTGAAAACTATACTTTTTCTTTAAAAATGACAGACTGTGCATAGCTCTACTTCTCTGGGCATGCCAATCTCAGGATGTATATCAATGAATATTTTGGAATGGAGATTCTGGTAAGACTGCTGAAGATGGCTGAGTTTGGTTCATGGGGCATTGGCTAAGTTTTATAAGTCCACATGGCCTCAGTTTTTTCAATTTGTACAAATGAATTGATCAGATACCAGGCAACTTTATTGGCTATGTGAAGAAAAGTTAAAAAAACTGGTTACTCTTCTTTCAAAAAGAAAACATTATTGTAATTCCTTAGTCTTTTTCTTTGCCCACTAAGCCATGCAGGGCCATTTAAAGAAGGCTTTAATGATCTTTCAGTGTATCCTCACTGAGGCTTTCTGTTTCAAAGAGTTTGATAGCCAATTTTTGAATGTAGATTCATTCATAGGCTTTGGGTGTGTTTAAAGCATTCTGTTACACCTCATTTTCTTCCACCCCCACACTGCACATCTCTTCACCCTCACACACTCACCAGGGAGTGGTGTTCCATCTTAGTTACAAAAGATCCCTTTATTTCAGAGTTTTTTTTTTCCTTCAGATAATCTCTTTGATACATATATTTTCTCCTGGAATTAGTTTGAGTAAAGTTTAGCATTTAAAGGATTGAAAAAATTTGCTTATTATTTAGTAGGACTAAGAAATTTAGTCCAACAAAATCCAACTTTTATTTGTATGCCAGGAGTTTCATTAAATATAAATGTTTCTTATTGCTGTAGGACAGAGTTGGGAAAGCTACCAAACCCAATGATTGGCTTCCTAAATCTGGATTGTTGAATCAGTCAGAAGAGGAAGAACATAAGCCAAAAGATTTTGATTGAGTCACATAGGGAGGACCTAGAGTTTTCCTGCATTTCCTCTTAGAGTTCTAAGTGAAGCAATCAAAGAAGGAAAAGAAGAAAATTTAGTTATGAGAACAGAAGAGTCAAGGGATAGTAGAGAACTGCCCTAATGAAGGCTGAATCAGGACTGTGACTACTATAGTAGAAAAAGTCAATCATTTCCCTCTATAAAGTGAGTGTTGGAATTTTGCCCAACTTCAAGGATCTGTGATGTCAGTGTTTATGGATCTCTTTCTTCCTACACAATAGTAGAAGTTTTAATGAGATTCTGTGGCCAAAAAAATATCACCACATGATGGGTGTTATTATAATCATGAACCTCCATGAACTTAGAAGTTGGCCTTTGGATGACAGAAGGACAAGATAACAGCTGGCCTATCCTCAAAGTCTTTTCAGTTGGATAGAACTTCCAGTGATTGGGCTTTATGACTCAGTCATGTCTTTGAGACAGCCAGGCAAGAAGCACTTACATATTATGTGCTAGGCACCGTGCTAGGGAATACAAAGAAAAGCAAAAAACAATGTCTGCTCTCAAGGAGCTCTCACAGTCTAAAGGGAGTAGGATTAGGACCTCAATGGATGTCAGTTTAGAACAAAAAATTGAATTGACTTTTCTTTAGGTTCTGTTTTTAACCCAGAATACAATTTAGAAGATTGACAATATGATAACACCACTCTCCTCCACAACTCATTTTTTTTAACTCAATATTTATTTAGAGATCCAATGAAGAAACTGGATAGAGAATCAACAAGACTTGGATTCTAGTCCTGTTGTGATCCTGGAAAAATTCACTTAGCCTCTTAGAGTTTTAAGCCAGAGATGTCAAATACACATCTAGCAAGCAACATGGGGCCCACAATACTCCAGAATGCCCTGGAATTGGATTAAGATGTAAAATGAAATATTTAGCCAAATAAATTTAAATACAATGAAATAAAAATAATGGTGCATTTTAATACTAAATCAATATGAAACCCATGCAGGTCTTTATATATGGTTTAGAGGCCCCCATTTCAAAATATTGATTTAAGGGAATTTTCTACAAATTTACATTAAAGAGAAAGTGACATCCTGCATTGGAAGAAAAAGATTTCTGTTCTAATCAAACCACGGGTCTAGTCTTCCTAATATCTATTTATTGAGAAAGGTAGCATGAGGTAGATGATCTGGGAACTGGGAAAACTTGGGTTTAAATTCTATTCTGACTCACACTTTCAGTGTGACTCTGGGCAAATTCACTTAGGCTCTCAGTGGTCTAGGCAACTTTCTAAGATTGTGACTTGAAGAAAATGTAGGGACCTGATTTAGTAGAGGAAGTTTCCTCATCTGGGAGTTCCCTTTACAATGACATCACAACTCCATTCCTTGTCCTTACTCTCTAATTATTCCTTTCCAAATTGCAAGGCAAGGCACTAAGGGTTCTTGAGTGGATAGTGAGGTATTTTGCTTATTTCAACCCCTCCCCATGATTCCTGGATTTAGGGCCTGGGCAGGAAGAACTGCTTTGATGTCACTATTAGTACCTTCCTGGTTTCTAAGCAAAGGAAAGTCAGGGTTTGAAAAATTAGTTCCAGCTTACTCTGGGAGAGAAATGTTCTACTCTCTTCCTTCTCCCAGTCCCCTTAGAGAAGGGGTTATTAACCAGGGGTTGATTTTTTTTTAAGACAACTGTATTTCAATCATTGGCTTCCTTTGTCATCTTATGTATTTTATTTAATGTTATTAAAATCATCATTCTGAGAAGAGATACACAGGCTTCACCAGACTTCCAGGGGGCTTTAATAGCACCACAGAACTTATGACTCCTACTTTAGAGTCATGAGGCTGGTAGGAAATGGGAGTTATAGAACAAAGAGAAAGACAGAAATTTGTCAGTACCTCCAATTCACTTATGCAACATTGTCATTCTCCCAGATAGCATTCATCCTGTTCTGTTTAGAAAGAGTATGAGGGGAGGAAAGAGGCATGGAAATAGGAAACCGAAGTCAAATGGAGGTTGTTTTATCCACTATAAATAGACTTTCAGTGTTGATTGTTACCTATTCCAATCTCATTTGGCAAACAATGGAACTACAATCTAAAAAAATTAATTGACTCATAGAGTTACCAAAACCTTTAACCCCAAGTTCCATATTCCATGGATAGCAGGTGTGATCTGGGTGAAGATCCAGCAAAGGAGACAGAGAGCACGGTTTTGAAAACTGGAGAGAAGAGAATATCCATGAGATGATGATTGGCTGTGTCAAAGGCTGCTGAGATGATACAAAAGGATGAGAACTGAGAAAAGACCATTAGATTTCACAACTAAGAAACCAATAATTTTGGAGGGGACAGTTTTGATTGAATGATGAGATTGGAAGCCAGACTGCACAGAGTTAAGAAGAGAATGAGAACAAAGGAAATAAAGACACCTGTTATAGAGGTCCTTTCAAGGAGTTTAGCCACCAAATGGAGGAGAGATATAAGACAATTGCTCTTAAGAATGGATAGATGGATCAGCTGAGTATTTTTTTAGGGAAGAGAAGAAATGGGCATGTTTGTAGGCAGTAGAGGAGCAGTCAATATTGAAAGGGTAATTAAAGATTAGTTAGAGTAGAAATGATGAGAGCCAATCTGCTCAAGAAGATGGGATGAAATTGGATCACTTGAGCATATAAAGGGGTTTATTTTGGCAAAGAGAAGGGCTGCCTTTCCATGTGAAATAGAAGTAAAGAAGGAAAAAGCCACAGGGGATATCTAAGTGATATATGAAAAATAAGAGAAAATAGCTATCTGTGTATGACCTCAATTTGCCCCCTGCCCCATGTAATATGATGCAAGATTTTTAGCAAAGAAGGTGAGGAATGGGGACCCATGAGAAATTTAAGAAGGGATAAAGGGATTTGGGAAAGTAGCTATGGGGAATGGGATAATGAAGAAGTGGGATAATATGGAGACAAAACAGGATTGCAATGAGTGGAGATTAAGTAATAGAACTTTGTAGTGGATCCATTAGAAAAATTTCATGAGTTTCACCCATTTTTTTTCAGTGGCACATAAGTAGGAACAGAAGTAATAGAGGAAGAAACAATTCAGTGCCGGGGTGTGGGGTAGCAGGGTGAGATTATTGAAAGGATAGGGGAGTAAGAAGCTCAAGAGAAAAAGACAGTGTGGGATTCACCATAGAGTCAATATGAGGAAGGGAAGTGTCTGTAGTCAATGCAGAGATGGTAGCCTGGAGAAGAACTGAGGGATAGAGGGACTGGAGATCTTAATGAGGATGAAGAACAGGGTTTAAAAGAGAGTGGAGAATGACAATAGCTTATGACCAGATTATTTTAATCATGAACATGATTGTGGAAAACTTTTGGCTGATGGCAAGGTCAAGGGTATGACTATCTCTGGGTACAACTGTGATGGGGGTGAAGATAAGAATTGTAGAAAATGAGTAAGTTGAAAAATTGAGAAGTTAAGGTGTCTGAGGGAGCATCAATGTGTTTGTTGAAGTCCTAGAGTTTAAAGACAGGAGTTGAGAAGAGAAGAATTATGAGTCAGACACTGAACTCACTAAGGAATGAAGAAGAGTTTCCCATATGTATTGAAAAGATAATACTGGGAATAGAAGAATAATTAGATGTCAGACAAACTGAGGACACTCTCACACCTCACAAGGGAAGGACTGACAGATAAACACAGGTAAACCAAATGGGGATGTGAGGTTTGGGAATGACAGTTGGTCAAGTAACTGACAATCTACCAACTAGGGAAAACCAATGAAGTGGGTTCTTTATAGCTTAGAGGAGGCAGAAAGTACTAACAAACTGGATTTATTGGTATTAAGTGAGAGAAGTGGGAGAGAGGGGTTTCTATATTAAGGAATAGCCCTAATGATTTAACTAAACTATGATTTAAGCTAAGCTAAACCCTAACTAGAATAGGAGGGGCTGGAGAGGAGGGCTTCTCACTGCACTAGTTCAGAGATGCTCCAAGATGATCATAGATGCCACAGGAACCAGGAATAAATCCAATATACAGCCAGTTAATCCAAAACCTGCTCTAGGGAATAAGGTAGATAAATCTGCTGTCCAACAACAGATAATCCAGACCTTTCCTCAACCTAGACCACGATTGTTGCTTGAAGTGTCTTCATCTCAGTGATATTCCACACTCACGGCTCCTTGGATATTTGGCAAAGCTGGACCACACAGCCAAAAAACCTCCTTCCCTCCAGCTTGGTCAAAACTAACCACTTTTTTCAAAATCCCATCTTCATTCCATTATGGAACTCTCAGGTCTTTAGACACAGCCTGACAGCATGGGTGTTAACTTCTTAGTTTCCTCATTACAGTATATATGCGTGTATGTACGTACATATATGCATCCTTTGAAAATATGCAAAAGATATATCTTTTGAAATTACTGTGTGACTTGAACCTGGAAACTTGACTCATACTTGGCAGTTCCTGAAAGTGTTATTGCCACATCATTAACTTTCTTCTTTAGGTAAAAAAAATGAAAGGAAGGAACAGAAGAGACAGAAATATGTCCAGTAAAAAAATTCACCTTAAACCTCAAATAAGAAATATTTACCAAGTAAGTTTGACTGTCTTCAATAACCAGTTCAAACAGAAGAATTGTGAGATGAGAAATATGAACACTCAAGTTGAAGAATGTCATGGTATCTAAAGAGGCAGTCGAATCTTTTGAAATTTGGCAAGGCAGAAACAAAAGTGGGACTTTAGAGATCATCTGGACCATATTATAGATGAGGAAACTGAGACACATCAAAATCTAATTTAGGTTTATCTAACCAAGTGGTTGTAATATGAAGGGAAAGTTCTTTCTAATATTAACTCATGTTTATGTAGCATTTTATTTTCTTAGAAAGTGCTGACATGGTAAGAAATGAGGCTATTGGATTAGATGATCTCTTAGATTTCCTCTAGTTATAGTGCTCTGACTGTAAGATCTTGGAGTGAATATTATCACTCCATTTTGCCTGTGAGGAAAATTGAGGGTTTAGATGACTTGTCCAAGTTCATATAGCTAGTTTCGTGGCAGGGGAAAAGCTTCAAGTTGTATTTAGAAAAAGATTTTTTAATTTTAATTTTATCATCATGCAAAATAGACTTCTAAATTGGTCATTGTTGTAAGAGCACACTCATACATAACCCAAACCCCAATATAAAACCCTAAATACACTGATGTGACAGATAGTCTGCTTTGATCCACATCTATCCAACTCCAACAGATCTTCCTCTGGAGGTGGATAGCATTCCCCCTCATAAGTCAGGATTTAGAAACAGATTTTAAGAGTCACAAGGTTTATTTCTAAGTACTTTAAAGCTCGTCCTTCTTCAGAACTCTGAGAGACAAATGACACAAGCTTATAGTGACTTATGTACTTTACAATTAACTAAGGGGGTTTGCTTTGGTTTAAATGTCTGTTTGAGGGAGTTATCCTGGCATGAGGCAGCAAGGTGTCTCAACGACCCTCTAGAAATTTATAGAACAGGATTACAGCACATTATCTCAAGGTCCCCCAGCTGTTCAGTTTTCATTGCTGCAACTTTCCAAGCAAACAGCTTTTGGTTCTCAGTTGAATGAGTTGTTCCTCTCCTTCCACTGTCGTAATAAACACCTGTAAACTTTAACTGGTAAAGTGCCAGGCCTACTTGATCTTCCTTTACTAAGAGATCTAGCCCCAACTGGAGCTTATGTCTCCCTACCAGGGCTTCTCCCTGTCAGGAGTGGGCTGCCCATTATTCTAAAGCACCTGTTCACCTGCATCTGCATTAGCTTTTTGCACGTTTCAATGGTTGTAGTCATCTGGTGTCAGGGCAAGAAATATTAACTCACAGGGCTGTGTTTGAATAGCTTCTGTAAGAAAAAAGGTAAATACTTTTGAGTATTTTGTTTATGAAAGGCTTAAGCCAATGAAAGAAGGAAGGAAGAAAAAAGGAAGAAGGGGAGGGAAGAGGGAAAAAAGATACAGAAAGCCTATAGTTAGCTGTTTGTGTTAAAAAGATGTCATTAAAAAACATAAAATGGCCATCATGGAAATCATCTTCCCCTAAAAATGTACTCCTCCCCCAATTTCCTTATTCCTACTGAGGGTATCTCTGTTTTTCTGGGTACCTAGTTTTGCAACCTCAGGGCCTTTCTTAAATCTCACTTTCTCACTTTATCTATCTAATATCATATCTAATCAGTTATTAAACTGCTGTTGATCCTACTGCACAATTCTCATATCTATCCCTTTTGTACTTACTCCTGTGGCCAGGGAAAATCTATTCCTGTTGCTCCATTCCCATGGCTACTATCACCTCTTGCCTGGCCCATGGTAATATTCTCCTAATCTTTTGGACAATGGAGCAGCCTACAATGGTGATGGGCAAACTTTTTAAAGATGAGGCCAAAGGAAAGGAAATGCTCATCTGCCAGTCTGTTTCTAAGGTAACTCTCTCCAAGTTTCATTGTATTGTATCCTAGTCATTGTATTCCTCAGATTAGGAATAATGTCCCACAGCCTGATAGAACATTTCAGGGGGCCCCATCTAGCCCACTGACCATAGTTTGCTCATCACTGATCAAGAATATTGGAAAGAAAGTCAGATTTAAGGCAGAAGACCATACATAGAATAGGCACTGGAGATCATGTCATAAGAAGTCTCTTTGAAAGAGCTCAAGATGTTTAGCCTGGAGAAGAGAAGACACAGTGAGACATGAGAGTAACTATCGAGTGATTGAAGGGTTATCATTTAAAAATAGTTCTAAATGTGTTTTGCTTGGCACTTCAGAGCAAAATTAGTAGCAGTGAGAGAGGAAGGGGAATAGTCACAGAAAGAAAGATTTAGGTTTAATGCAAGGAAAACTGAAAACAGCCTTAAGTGGAATGGGTTGTTATTGCATTCTACTTCTAAATATAATGATGCCCTGAATTTTCAAGCTTAGATTGAATGACTACTTGTAAAGGGGATTCTATTTTATTTTTAGACTCTTATCTTCCATTTCAGAATCAATACTAAGTATTGGTTCTAAAACAGAAGAGTGATAAGGTCTAGACAACGGAGGTTAAGTGACCTGTCCAAGGTCACACAGCTAGGAAGTGTCTGGGGTCAGATTTGAACCTCTGATCTTCCATCTTTGGGCTTGTCTCTCTTTCCACTGAACCATCTAGCTGCCTTTGTAAAGGAGTTTCTTCTGGTTCCATTTCAAGTAGATAACTCTGGCTATAGAGTCAACCATCTCTAAGATTACATGATTCTGTGATATGGGTTTAAATTGTGGCTCTGTGGATTATTAGCTATGTCATTTTGGGTATTTCTTTGAGCCCCAGTGTGCTTATCTGTAAAATAGGAACCATATTTTGGCACTTTCTACTTTATTGTGGAAACTAAGTGGCTCATTAGATAGAACACAGAGTTTGGAATCAGGAAGCCTCATCTTCATTAGTTAAATTTTTGTATTAGATACTTTTTCATTGTTTAACCCTGGGCAAGTTATTCAACTCTGCTTGTTCCTCATGTGTAAAATGAACTAGAGAAGGAAATGTCAAACCACTTGAGTATCTTTTTCAAGAAAACCCAAAATAGGATCATAGAGATCTTATAATATCTGAATAATGCCTAAATAACAAGACTTCGCTGGAATGCAATGACCCAGGACAATTCTGAGGGACGTATGAGAAAGAATGCTATCCACATTTAGAGGAAGAACTGTGGGATCAGAAACACAGAAGAAAAACAACTGCTTGATCACATGGGTCAATGGGGATATGATTAGGGATGTAGACTCTAAATGATCATTCTAGTGCAAATAATAATATGGAAATAGGTCTTGATCATGTAAAACCCAGTGGAATTGCATGTCAGCTATGGGAGGTGGGAGGGGAGAGGAGAGGGAAAGAACATGAATCTTGTAACCATGGCAAAATATTCTAAATTAATTAAATAAAATTTAAAACAACTCAAAAAACAAGACTTTGCTAGATTACTGTGAAGAAAGTTCTTTCTTAACCTTAAAGCACCCTCTGAATGTGAGTTGTTGTAAATATAAAATAAATATTGAGAAAAAAGTATTAACCCACATTTCACATTTATTATACACACTAAATTCCTACTTAAATGCCACCTCATGTGGTGAAGGTAACTTTGGATTCTTTTTTTTTTAAAACCCTTACCTTCCGTCTTGGAGCCAATACCCAAGGCAGAAGAGTTGTAAGGGCTAGGCAATGGGGGTTAAGTGACTTGCCCAGGGTCACACAGCTAGGAAGTGTCTGATGTCAGATTTGAACCTAGGACTTCCCATCTCTAGGCCAGGCTCTCAATCCACTGAACTACCCAGCAGCCCCCTTACTTTGGATTCTTGAAGGCTATGGGGAATGGATTTTGATATCTAGCAGGTATGAACAAGCTGGAAAGGTTTTGATTACAGGTAAGGTGACTTAACCTATTATGTGAGCAATGGGTAGAGAGGCCCTTTTAGTATGATGGGGTTGAGGTGGTTTCTAGCTACACTGGAGTAGGTCTCAATGGACTAGGTCTCTAGAACTGGAAAGGATCTTAAACAACATCAAGTTCAACCCCTTTATTTTACAGGTGAGATTAAGTGACTTGCCCAAGGTCACACTCTAACTAAATGGCAGAGTCAAGGCCTCTAATTTCAAATTTATCATTCTTTCTACTGTCCTATATTGATGACTTTTTGGTCCTTAAAAATGAGAATAAATATAATTTATTTAATAAAACAATCTGGAAGATACAATACAGGGTATAACCTAGACATGATATTTAATTATGAACTTGCCATTAAAACAAGATCCCTATGATAATATAATACTGTATAGCTTCTGATAGAAGTACTTAGAAAATTGCAAAATGGTAACCAAAGAAGAAAGAAGGGAAGCAAAGATAATTTCTAGCCAGCTTCTGAGTCAATATGTAGTGAGAATATTAAAGTTATGAGGAAATGTGGCTACGTGTGAATATATGTTTAGATGTATTTTTCCCAGGGAAAAAATAAAAAAGGGAAGCTGGTTGTTAGGAAATAGTAACAATCTTATTAATTATGATTTTTCTAAATGGACTTTTTATACAATCATAGATCTGGAACTCAGGGATCATCCAGTCTAATCCTTGGCATTTTACAGATGCAGATAAAGGAACCTAGAGAAGAGAAATGGTTCTTTGAAGTCACACAATAAGGATCAGAGGCAGGATTTGAACCAGGTCCTATTTCTAAGCTAATCATGTAGACTTCTTTCAGTTTCCACTTATAACACTGGACTTTTAGTTAGAATGTTCTATGTGTTCATGTGCTAAAGGTAAGTTAAATCCTTTTGCTATAGTAATGATGACATGGTGGCACAGCACATTCAGTGTAATGATTGATCTCAAAAATGTTTTGCCCAAATAGAAAATTGAGTTAAAATGTCATTATTTTAAATCAGTACAGGTTGAAACAGATGAAAGATCAATTGACAAGGTCATTTCTTCCATGAGTCTACACATATGCCCTCTGTGTTAATATATGTCTGAAATTGAGGAGCAGAAACTTAAAACTAGAACTAAGGAACAAGTTCAGTTTAATTAAATGTGTGTTAAAATAAATTCTTTAGGATAATTAAGAGTCTAAGGCAGTTGTAGAATAACTTGTTATTTTTCCTTCTGGCTGCTCTGCAAATATCAGGCCCTTGCCAAACTTTGGAATGAACTTATTTTAAAGGTTGAACAGAGGTTTTTGCCAGCCAACAACAAGAAATATACTTATACAATTAGCTTAGAAATGCAAAAGGTAGTAGCTAGGAATGACTAGGACAGATGAGACTATTAAGGAGAACCAAGAGAGCTGGAATATATTATAGACTAAAGCTTTCAAAGAAAATAGGAAGTCATTCTCTAATGGGGGCCATTTATGTACTGTTTGCACAATAGCACTATTAAAATTGAAATGATATCCTAGTTGATACTCTTTGTTCTGAAACTTTATTGTGGAATAAATTTAAAATCAATACATTTAAAGTTCAAAAAAGGGTCATTGCACCAAAACGTTTATAACGTTAAAAAAAATAAATTTAAAGCCCTGAAATAAATGACTGAAATAAAAAGGATCAAGCTGGAAAACTTTGCATTGAGAAGAATAAAACTAGAGTAAATGGAAAAGATTTCAAGGCAGAAGATTTCAAGATTAAGGTGGAAACAGGGCTTCAAAGACTTGGTTCTCAAGTCTAGAAACAAAATTGGGGGCTATATGGGTTAAAAAGGAGCACCCTTCAAGACCAAACAGAGGGCTAGTAGGGAAAGTTTTGAACTTGGAGTCACTAAGTTCTTTTTTCAAATTTGACTTCAGAAATTTATTTGTTGTGTGATTCTGGACAAGTCACTTAATCTCAGCTTGGTTCAATTTTCACATCTATAAAATAGGGTTAATAATAGCCCCTATCTCACAGAGTTTTTGAAGTTGGAACTAAAACCAAGGTCTATAAATCTAACATTCTTTTTGTTGTACCATGACAGCATCATAGCTCCTTAATGTATAAGAATAAGGATATTTCATTAAACAATCCTAAGCATACGGTACAAGGTATGTTGTGAATATCAAATGAGCTAAGAAACAGACTTTTGAATCATTTCACCTTAGCAAATAGGAGCAACGTGCCTACCAGAAGGTCCCAATAAACTGAGGACCAGAAAATGAGAGCAGAGAGGAGATAACCTATGGAGAACTGAGATGGGATGCTTAACAGAGAGTAGCATGATGATATGAGAGTTAAATTTACTTTTCAACTAAATATGAGGATTATAAAGTAATATTGTGGTCACCAATTTAAAAATATTACAGCTTAAGTCAAAATGACTTTTAGCAGCTTTTATTTATTTATTTTATTTATAAAGAGGAGGTAAGAGTGAAAGCATAAATGTAAATAAAGAGACACATTCCTAATAAGCCTACCAGCCTTTCTTTGGTGAAGTCTGGCTCAGTCCTGGCAGGGCTTCCCCAAGATTCTGTCTCCACTTAGATTTCCTGGTAATCCTCAGCCAGAGGTCCCAGTGGTGTTTTCAGCCAGAGTTCCACCAACACAGCCTCCTCCAAAGCCAAGGTAGGAATCTTAGCCACTCACTCCAAACACCAGGAAGGAATGAATCTCCAGAACCAATCTCTCCAGAAGCCAGGAAAGGAATGAATGCTAGACCATACTGGTTCCATGTCACTTCCTGTCACTTCCTGTCATTCTCTCACAGAAACCAAGGGCAGTCTTTCAATTTGCCTAGCACTGCCCAAAGGAGTAAGGGAGTAGTGACTTTTGGAGGTGTGAACTTACTCTAGTAAGTGACTTGTGAACTCTCATACTTAATGGTAAGTGGGGGTACTTTAAATTCTTGATTTGATTATCTAAAAATAGACAAAGGGGAGAGTCAATCCTCTCTTCACAATGACATCATCAGAAGATATTGGCAGCTTTTTAGTGAGCTGTTTCAGCAATGTGTGTTCCAGAAATATTTCCTGGTCACATAGGTTCTCTTCCCAGTTGGTGGTGTGGTATCCTGTAAGAAAACATGAGCCAATGGGTACAAGAAGGCATCTTTCACATCACTTTATTGGCTAAGTTTTTTGATCATATGGCTTGTTTTAAACTAACCTGACCAGTGTGCTGGCTGGTAAAAATAAATTGATATTATCAGTGAAGTCTCAAGGAATAGGATTTCTATCCAGTACTGACTCACTGAGTCCCTTAAATCTGAAATGACTTTGGGTCTACATATGAGGAGGGTTGTCAAGTGATGAAAATGTTGCATGTGTTTCTGGTTGGCACTGTAGTACAATATAAATGGTTCACCCTCTCCCTTGATTTCCAGTTTTTATTCTGTGTCCTTGGAACCTTATATACATCATTGATGAGTGGGGATGGGATTTTACTTGGAATTGTTTTTAGAGTAGTTAAGTCTTACCATGTTGAAAACCTGTTTATTTCTTGTGTTTACTGATAATACCTTTTTGGTGCTAAAAGTATAGTAGTAGTAACTTTGAGTAACAAAGATTTACCTGCACATTCCTGGAACTAGATTTAGATCGGCAAAAATGACCAATAATAAAAGCATTTAAAGTTCCAAAGCATTTTTAAAATGTTACTAAATTTTAAACTTATAATAACCCTGGGAGGTAGATGCTATTATTACGCCTGTTTCATAAGTGAAGAAACTAGGCAAGTAAAGAAAAGGTTAAGTGATTTGCCTAGGGCCACATAGCAACTAAGTGTATGAGGTAGAAAAGGACTGGCAGGATAATGTTTTAGTTGAGTTGTTGTCATTTCTGACTCTTCATAACCCCATTAGTTGTTTTCTTGGGAAGAGAATGGAGTGAGTGGTTTTTTATTTCCTTCTCCAGCTCATTTTGCAAATGAAGAAACCGAGGCAAACAGGGTTAAGCAACTTGTCCAAGGTCACAAAGCTACTGTCAGGTCAGATTTGAATTCAGAAAGATGAGTCTTCTTGACTTCAGGCCAACCACTCTCTCCACTATGCCACCTAGATGCCCTAAATGCATAGTTAGTCCAAGGAAAATTAAGGAGGAAAAGGGTTCTATTAATCTGAAGGAACAAAGGGTGATATTACACAGGAAATGGCACATGGGCTATACCTTGAAGGAAGATAAGAATTCTGGGATGTTATCAGAAGTGGGAGATGGAGTGTCCGATCATGGAGTCAATGAAAGACTAGTTCCAGGAGTGTTCTGGTAAATATTTAACAACAAGCTCTCTGGAAAAAAAATGTACATAAGGCACCCTTTTAAGTTCAATCTGTTGTTATTAATATTTTTGTAGTATTGAACAATTTCTGAGGTATAAATGCTCACACTGAAAATTTAACATTTGGCTCCAACATTTGGATGCAATGTAGAGTACATGAATATGAAATTAGTCTGAAAAATGTGATTGGAGGCAGATTGTGGATAGCCTTAAGTTTCAGGTTAAAGAGTTTATGTTTTATCCTAAAGGCATTTGAAAATCATATGTACTCGGCTTGCTTTCCTTAAATTTATGATTCACAAGTCAGTGCCTCAAAGCTAAGATGAGTGCCAGGCAGCTAGAGCAAGATAAAAAAGAACCATGGACACTACCTGCATTTGTTTTTAAAGGGCAGTAATAGACTGGCTTTCAGCTCCATAGTGAGACCCTGAAGAGAGCTGAGGGTTGCATGGATTCCAAGTATTCACATTTGAAACAAAGAAATCAGAAAGCCTTGAGTTAAACTAGCTTAGTTGGTCTCTTTCCCTTTTTTCCTTTACCACAGTGCCAGGGGAATATGTGAAACATTTATAGGCAGTTCAAGTGTAAATGGACTTTTAGTTTTCTCCCTTTCCAGAAGGCTTCTGAACAAGGTACCCTCCAGGTGTCTCCCAAATGGCACTTTGATTGACTTGGTTCAAAAAAGAAATTAGACATGCAAATGTGGCTGAGAGAATCATTTTCCAAATCACAACATCCTTTTCAGCTGGTTGTTTGAATGAATACTAAAAAGAACATTAAAAATCTTTGTAGAAACCTTTGCCAAAGGATTAAACGACAAACAGGTATGTGTGTCTTCCACTTCACCTCTTCTCATTCTCTAAAAAATATCTTCTAAGCCTTTGATATGAAATTAATTCCATCAGACATGTAATTTACATATATTTGTAGATGGCCTTATGACAAATAGCAGGAGATCTTATACTTGGAATTGCTAATATTTGGAGCTGCATCGTGAATCCTCATTGACATTGTCAGTCCAGACAGCTGAAACTAGGGCCTTAAATCAATGGGGAATAAAGATATTGGGGCCCAAAAGTGAGGGCAGGAAATTGGAATAGCAACGATAAAAACCACACAATGATATAGCACTTTCAGCTCTTCAATGTGCTCTCATTTATGGAAACTGTGCTGATAGCATCTTTTTCCTCTCGATCAAAGAGCAAGTTCCATCCCATTAATAGAATTGCAGGAGTGACTTTATAAATGCCCCTATGCAAGCTAAAAAACAAAACAAACCAAAAAACCAATCCAGACAAGGACTGCTTTCTTCTATTTTTTAAAACCCTTCTGTCTTAGAACCAACTAACGTGGCAGAAGAGCAGTAAGGGCTAAGCAATGGGAGTTAAGTCAATGGCAACATAAGCTAGGAAGTGTCTGAGATTAAATATGAACCTAGGATCTCCATTCTCTGGGTCTGATTCTCAATCCACTGAGCCACCTACCTGCCCCTGACTGCTCATCATTTAAAAAAATATTTTTATTAATGTCTTTTGTTTTGGTATTACATTCTTTTTGGAATATAATTTTTCCCCTTGCTTACCCAGTGACCCATTCATTGTAACAAAGACTAACTTCTGGCAAGAAGGGGGGAAAATGCATTTTCTCAACTCTTCTGTGAGTCTAGTCTTGGTTATTATAATTATACATTATTCACTTTTGTTTGTTTTTGTTCTTCTCTTTTATTTTAACTTTATTATTTTATATTACAATATTAAATATTACACATATAAATATTATAATATTAAAAATAATATTTTTATTTTAACAGAACTGTATCAGAGATATTTGTACCAAGGGTTCTGGTAACAATTACCAACTTCCCTTCTTACCCTTGCTGTATTAATTTGTTCACGCAAAAGCTTTCTTATTTCATGTGACCATAATTATTTATCTGCTATGATCTGATTTATCCTTTATTTGGTTAAGAACTCTCCACCTCACCATAGCTATAAAAGATCTCATTCATATTTCAGATTTAATCCTCTCATCTTTTAGATTCAAGGTATGTATCTAATTTGAACTGACTGTGGTATATGGTGTAAATTGTTGGTCTAAATTTTGCCAAACTGCTTTGTAGCTGTGATCAAATAAAGAATTCTTTCTCAAATAGTTTGTGTTGTTGGGTTGAGTTCAACTTCATATTTTTCTAACCCTAATTCCTCCTGGTTACGAAGGATTAGCGTGAATTTAAATCTACAATGCAGATTTTAATATTGACTATTCAATGTATGAGCAGCTAGGTGGTTTAGTGGGTAGAGAGTCAAATCCAGCCTCAGACACATATGGGCTATGTGATCTTGGGCATACCATTTATCCCTGTTTGCTTCAGTTTTCTTATCTGTTAAAAATGAATCAGAGAAGGAAATGGCAAACTCCAATATCTTTGCCAAGAAAAGCCCAAAAGGGGTCACAGAGACTTGGACATGACTAAAAATAACTATCAACATTAACACATTCATTCAAATCTTGATTCGAATCATTCAATCTTGATTTGTTGAGTACACCTTGTTAAATAGTTAGTTAATGGTTATCATCATTAGGGGAAAATATGAAGATCAATCCTTCCTCTTCCTTGCTTAAGTATGCATCTGATAAGACTTGCTCACCTATCTATATCCAGCAGAATAGCTGAGAACAAGGCAGAAGACATTTAACTTGGATAGAAATGATAATTATAAAAATGTGGTGCTGCTTATCCATGTGTATCTTGGAAATAATAATAATAATAATACCAGATAACATTTATATAGCTTTCTAAGGGTTCACAAATCTCTTTACATGTTAAGGCATTTTATTCTTTTCTTTCTTTCTTTCTTTCTTTTTTTCTTTCTTTCTTTCTTTCTTTCTTTCTTTCTTTCTTTCTTTCTTTCCTTCCTTCCTTCCTTCTCT
>NC_058132.1:611491288-611517050 GCF_016433145.1 Gracilinanus agilis | reverse complement strand
TTAAAATTAAAATTTATATTTATATTATTTATTTTTATTTCAACAACTCTGGGAAGTAGGTATTATTATTATCCCCATTAAATGAGGAACATTGAGGTTATGTGCCTTACCCAGGCTCTCTGGGTCAATTTGGCAAGTTTCTAAGACAAGATTAAAACTCAGGTCTTCCTGATGCCAAGTCCTATTTTTATCTACTATGCCATTCAGCTATTCCTAATCATCACTGAGAATATCTTCTGCTTCTGCACCCTCCTGACTGGTTTGAGCCAATAATTTTAGCCATTTAATTCTAATTAAGGAAGAGCTTGACTGAAGTCTTTCTTTTTCTTGGGTACTTCTAACTTAATTCTTTCTTTCAGCTCATGTCTTCAGAGTCAGCAGCCTGAGTTGAACATTATCGTTACTTAGTGTGTCTAATTCTGTTACCTGGTAGGCCATGCTGTCCATAGGATTTTCTTGGCAAAGATACTGCAGTGGTTTGCCATTTCCTTCACTAAGGTTGAATGTTTGTTCATTTAATCCCCATTTATTTTTTCCTGTGTATAGTACCCTTTGCTATAGACTCTAGGGGAGATAGAGAATTTAGGTAAAGCATAATCTCTACTATCATGGAGGTTAAATTTAGCAAGGGAAGAAGATGAAAGTACAGATAACTGCAACATATGGTACAGTGTCACTGCCTTGGAGAGCTACAAAATATGAATTCTAAGACAGATAGTTACCCACCCCTCCCTCCAAGGGTATTGAGGGGATTTCTTGGAAAGGATCATTTGTGGTTTGGGCTTCACAGGATGAGGAAGAATTGTGGAGAGAGAAGATGTTTCAAGCTCAGGATGTAGTGTTAGTAAAAGTGGAGGTGGAAAAATTTTAGGTTAAGGTTGAGAAAATATCCAATTTCATTGAACCATAGGGTGCCTAAAGGGGAATAATATAATTTAAGGCTGGGAAGACAGGCTGCCAGAGTCCATAGAGGCTAGAGTCCAAGTTTCTAGTTTCTAGTAGCTTCAGGTTGGCAAGGATGTTAGGTTTCACCAGTCCTTCTAGAATTTCCTTCCAAACTTTATTTCTGAGTAGAGGCTTCTGGGATTACAAAAGACACTTTTTTTTTTTTTAGTAAATTCCTTTAAGACTCCTCTCATGGCCTTCAGATTGTCCTGACAAGACCTTTCTGTGAATTCTATCACCATCTTTAAAGGTTTTGATGACTTCAGATCCCTTTGCATTCCTATGCTTTCCATGACTTCTTAGATAAGAAAGGATCTTTTTTTCTCTTTGGTTTCCAAAGATCCTTTTTTCTGGACTTTGATGTTTCCTGCACTGACCTTGTAATGCCATCTTTAACCTTCCTGGAAGTAGGATGACTTTGGCTTTTGGAAATCCTAATACATTCTTGACCTCTTTCCTTTTGTTATAGTCAACTTATTGTAAATAAATTCACTGAGTAATTGTTACAGCTGATTCTGCTCTTTTGATAAAGCTTAGTAACCTACAATCTAGACTCACTTAGATGTCCTAAAGGACATGTTTCTGACTGTTCATGTGACTCCATTATTAATTTTTTTGCTCATGGGTTTCCTAGATATGCTCTTTGCAATGTGGCCCTAGAAAATTCACCTTTTCTTCTTCCTACATCCACTGCTGGATTTATTGCTAATTACTGTTTTCAGAATACCTCTATCTCCATCTGCATTGGTAGGGTTGAGATGATAAGTAGGTCTTGAACTCAGTGAATGATCATGGTTTGATTTCTCTTAAGATCATTTGAATAAGTTATTATTCTTGATGCCCTCCTCATCAAGAGCAATATATTTTCTCAAACTCATTCATTATATTTTTATAATATAAAAGTACACATATGGTAATCAATAAAATAACAGACTATCCCTCTTTCTTTCAAATTAGGTCAAGCAGGAAGGTACCACCTTCTTCCAGAACCTCCTTCTTAAGCCAACAAAAGGTATTTCTGTAAAGATATACACATCCTGGTTCAGGTAATAGAACTGAATTCACTAAAATGTAGATTTAGATGACTTCTAATGTTGGAAAATGATGCATTTTCATTTGACCTGGCATTTCCCCAACATGACTGCCAGTTTGTTACAGATATATATCTGATACATTCCATCATTTTCCTTCTTCTCCAATTCACAAATGTAACCAGTGGTTGATCTAATTACATCTATTAAATTCCAAAAATTCCCCAAATATACAAACCATTACAATTTGCCCAAGGATAGGAACAGTGATGATGACTGCTTATATATTCATTTTAGAATTTTTGCACAAATGACAATGGTGAAGGAGAGAGGGTGAGTTTACCTGGAGTGTAATACTTGCAGAGAATACACATACCCTAGGGCAGTGATAGCAAACCTGCTATCCAGTGTTCAAACTGCACCCTCCATGCTGCATGTGAGTCCCCTACCTTATTCCAGATAGGGGAGGGAGGAAGTTCCCCATTGGGCTGCTGGGCAGTGGAGTGGGTGATAGGAGAAATGTCCTCAGATGCAATGGAGAGGGGGAGGGAAGAAACCCCCTCTTACCAGCTTGGCATAGGTTCACCAACATGGCCCTACGATATCAAAAAGTTTCTAAACTGAAAAAGGGTGAGAAAGTGCATCATTTCCCCAAAAAAGGTTACCGCTACTATCAGAGTGAGATAGGCAAAGAGGATGCACCCTGTGGATTGTACTTTTGCTGCTTTTTGGCTGCTTTGCCTTAGTTATAGCTCTTGTCTATGCTGTTCTCTAGAAAAAGGATGGCTCTGGGAAAATGTTGATAGATGGCCTGCATTTGATTTTCCTTAGAAATGTAAGGGTTAAATTTAATGGTTGGACAATAATTTTATTAAATTATGTAATCACCAGTATTCATTATAGTTTGAGTCAGAAATTTATTTACAAATGTTTACAGAATGGAGAAGAAACAATAAAGTAGAGAAATGTGAAGAGGTTAGAGAGGTTATCTATCCTATCAACCTAAATGTTTACTCCCAGTCTGCTTAATCCAGGCAGAAATTAATTAGCTTTCAACCAGGAAGGCTGGTAGTGTGTCACCAGGCAGCCTCCTACAAGACGGAAGTTAGTGTTTTAGGAAACTAGGACAGGAGTCAGCCTTTCACTCACCCAATAGAAGTAGTCCAGGAGTCAGAGTCTA
This sequence comes from Gracilinanus agilis, assembly GCF_016433145.1. Taxonomy (NCBI): domain Eukaryota; kingdom Metazoa; phylum Chordata; class Mammalia; order Didelphimorphia; family Didelphidae; genus Gracilinanus; species Gracilinanus agilis. The sequence goes on along the minus strand of NC_058132.1, from coordinate 611,513,894 downwards.
AGTTGAAGCTGAGCTCCAAGCTCATCGAAGCTCCTTTGAAGACTCTCCCCAGTCAGAAGACTATCTCCAGAAGACAATCTCTTCAAACTATCTTCTCAAAGACAATCTGCTCTGAGGGAGTGTGGGGCTTGCTTTTATGGTGACTTCTTGTCCCTTCCTCTTTTCACAGGGGCTAATCACAGTTTCCAAATTGTCTAGCACTGGTGTGTGTGTGTGTGTGTGTGCGCGCGCACGTGGGGAGGTCAGTGTCTATGGGATTGACCTTCTCACCTTCTGAAGGTTAAATTCTCATCAAAAGGATTCACAGCTAAGGGTGTGAATTTTCTAAATCTCACCTAGTACTAAGTAGGGTGTTCAATCTTTTGCTAGTTCAATTTAAAGTAGACAAAGGAGAGTTAATCCTATCTTCAGTCTAGTGAGGTACTAAGTAGGGGTACTTAAGTTAGTGTTAGCTCATAAAAGACAATAGAGTAAAGAATTCTCTTTCATAGACTTCATTCTGGTAAGTAAAAGTAGAAAAAAAATACATTAGAGTATAGAAATATGTATGGGAAGAGAAGGTTCACTGGCCTCTAGTCTTTTCATTGGTTCTAGGATCTCATAGGCCATCTAGTATGACTACTTCATTTTATAGTTAAGGAACTGAATTCAGATTAAGTTGACTTGTCCAAGATTACATGGAAGGTAAACAACAGAGATAGGATTGGAATCTAGGTCCTCAGCCTGAAGAGACAATGTTCTTTCTACTGTACATCATAGAAATCCTCCTATTTCCCTCTACAGATGAAATTAGAAGACTAGACACTGAAAATGGAGTTCTATTCTAAAATACACCTCAATATTTGTATCTTGCATATGACTACAGAGACATTTTCACAAAGAATAACTGTTATTTTGTATGTATGCTCAAAAATGCTCAAAAAATTTTTTTTATCCATTTGGAAAGCAGCAAGTACATTAGCTTACTCCTTGAAAGGAAAGCCATGGCAAATCTGGCCAGCATAGTAAAAGGTAGAGACATCACCTTGCCAAGAAAGGTCTGTATAGTCAAAGCTATGGTTTTTCCAGTAGTAATGTATGGCTCTGAGAGTTGGATTATAAGGAAAGTCACGTGCCACAGAATCAAATTGTGGTGCTGGAGAAGACTTTTGAGAGTCCCTTGGCCAGTAAGGAGATCGAATCAGTCAATACTTAGAGAAATTAATTTAGACTACTTATCTGAAGGACAAATTCTGAAACTGAAACTTCAATACTGTGGCCACATAATGAGAACACAGAACTCATTGTGAAAGACCCTGATATTAGGAAAGATGGAAGGCCAAAGGATAATTGGGCTACAGAGGACCAGATGGATAGATAGTGTCATGGAAGCAGTGATTGTACAGACTTCCGGAGATAGTGGAGGATAGAAAGTCCTGGCATGCTATGGTCCATGAGATCAGAAAGAGTCAGAGATAACTATGTATAAGCAACAACAGGTTTGTTTACTTACTAGAACATAGAACCTACAAATTCTCTGAAGACCATGATTAAGTCATTCATTTTTATAACTATAAGGGCCCCAAGCACAGTGCCTTGAAGGGGCTTGGCAAGTCATAACATAATGGATAGAGAGCTTAGGAGGCAGGAAGACCTGAATATGAACTCTGCTTCAAGTACTTACTGGTTCTGGGTAAGGTATTTAATTTATCTTAGTCCTAGTTTCCTAGTTTGTAAAATGGGGATAATATTAAATATCTCAGAGAATTATTATGAGGATCAAATATGTATAAAATGCTCTATAAATCTTAAAGTAGCTTACAAATGTTATCTATTATAATATTTATTAGTATTATATGTAATTTATTTAATTATATGTACTTTATTATTAATAATAATTATTAGTTTATTTTAATATTAGTATTATTAAAGGAATAATTTCCTTACTTCTTAAGAATGAAACTTCAGAGACCTTAGCTTGCTCCAGGTCAGAGGGAATCTATTGAGTAACCAAGAAGAAATATCTGTGACTCTATCACCCCATGTATATCTAATTATGTTTTTGCCATACTATGAGATAACGCTTTGAAATAATCTACCTCAGGTAAATATGAATGTGTCTCTTGAGAGACAGACTCATAAATTTGCTCCATAAAAATATAGTGGATTTATATCTTAAATGATCTTCTAGAAATTTCAACAAGATCTTTTCCCCTCCTACTAGAAGGAGCACATACCTCTTTGCTCATAATTGTGTATAACACATTTGGTTAGGCTGTACACCCAGGGAATTTTTTTAAGTTAAAATTAAAGACTTGCTCACAAAGGTTTATTCACCAAATGAACACCCACCTCTAAACCCAATAAACTATGTATTTTTTAATTAATAATTGATTTTGCTAAAATAATATAAACTTTAAAAATGAGGCACAAGATATCAAACTGTTTTTTGACATATTCTATTGTTCCTAGGTACACCTGGTTCTTCCAGTATGTACACCTGTGTCCTTCTTGGATTTTATAAACATCATAACTAAGATTTGCTATTGCTTCCCCCACCCTTTTCCAACAAATTGAGGTGCTCAGAGAGGCCTTTACCAAAGGGAGCTAAAATGATTACTATTATTCCATAAGAGGATTAAATAGGGTGGAGAGTAGCATTAGCACCAAATGAAACATGGTGGGAAAACTAGGTTAGGCTTTTTAGCCACCTGCACCTTCTCCTTTGAGAGGAACTCTGAGACCTGCTAATGCATTCAGACAATGATTACAGATTATCACTGCTTTTCTACTTCTAACTGAGATCAAGGACAGATTGTTTTCTCAGTTGCAACTCTCAGACTGTACAAAAGTAAGATATCCTTGGAAGATATCCTTGAAAGAAAGGCTTTGCATAACTATAGATGCCCTTATCAATATGATATACATTTTAATGTACACGAAGGTCAACAAAAATATAAGCTTACTATTCTTCTATAACTCCCCAGACACAGGAGGAACATGATAGCTGTCTGCAAGTCCTTGAAAGAGTGCATGCGGAAGGGAGAATAGACTTGGCCTGCTAAGCAAAACTAGAAGGAATGTGTGGAGTTGCAAGGAAAAGTGCTGAGTCTTGAAAGAAAACCTTAATCATTAGTACTATCTCAGAGGGGACTGGTCTGCTTGGGAAAGCTAATGAGTCCCCCTTCATCTGAGATGTTCAAGCAAAGCTCAGATGATCCCTTGCCTAGAAATTTGGAGAAGGGATTCTTGTTCCCATGTAGTTTGGCCTAGAATGTGTCTGGGATCCCTGTCAACTGTGGAATTCTCTGTGATTCAGTCAGCCTGCAACTGGTAATGGGGGAAAAAATTTAGCCAAGCAGTAGACTATCCCCTCAGTGATTTGGAGAATAACCTCAAGAGACCTAATCTTTCCTTTTAGTCAAGAATGTTTAAAGCATCCACATTAGATGGTGGTCTGCTTCCTTTTGAATTTCTTCAAGGATGGAGACTCGATAGTCAGTCTTCTGATGTTTCACGCTTTAAGAGAAGTGAGAGAAGAAGGAAGTGTTGGAATAGAAATCTTTTCTCTTCTTTGACAAGTCATCTTCATGGCAACATTAGGAAGTAATTTGGTAGCTAAGTGGCACAGTGGATAATGGGCACAGCCTGGAGTTGGGAAGATTATTCTTCATTGTGATCTCAGGCACTTACTACCTGTGTGATCCTAAGCAAGTCACTTAACCCTGTTTACCTCAGTTTCCTCATCTATCAGATGAGCTGGAGAAGGAAATGCCAAGAAGACCCCCAAATGGGGCCACAAAGCTTTGGACACAACAGAAAAAACTAAACAATTAAAAAGATGTTTAAATTCAGAGCAGTAGACTTCATAGGACTGATGATGAAACATGTCTTGCACCTTTCAGTAGAAGGATGATAGACTATAAACTCGAAATGGGTTATACATTTTCCAAAGCGGGGCAAAAAAGAAATTTCGTTGTATTATTTTATACATTTTTAAAAGTACCATATATGATGTATATTGATATGTTCCCAATAGAATGTAATCTCCTGGAGGACAGGACTTTTAATTTGTATTCCCAGGGTTTTTCATGGGCACTTAACAAATCTTGAATTGAATATAATTTTATTGATATGGAATTTAAGAGAGACAATGAGGTTTAGTGGAAAAACACTGACTCTGGAGTCAAAAGGAACTGGGTTCGAATCTTGCCTCTGCTACCTCCTACCTGAGTAACCTGGACCTTATGGTTCTGGATCTTGGCTTCCTCATCAGTAAAATGAGAGGATTAAACTAGATGGTATCCTAGATATATATCTGGGCTAGATCTATGCTTCTATGTCTTAGGCCTGGATATTCTGAGTGCCTCGGCCAAGATCATGGGCAGTAGAGCTAAACTGACAGTCTGTTCCTAAGGTTCCAGTTCTCTAAATTACTAGAGAAAGGAGGTGGATTCTTTCAGAAGGAAAAAAAAAATGCAAAAACCCTAAAGTTAGCAGGAAATCAAATAGAATGGATTAGAATTTGGAGACTACTTCCTAAAGTTACATACAGCTGTTTGCATGTTGTTTCCACCATTAAACTATACATTCCTTGAGAGCAGGGGCTGTCACACCTATATCCTCAATCTTTTCACCTTACATTTGGATACATTTGATGAGAACCCAAAGACTTTCCAAGTTAATCTTTCAGGATTAAAGTGTTTATTTCCTCTACAAAGATGATCTGTTCTAAATACACTGATTTATTTCAGCCTTTTATATAGTAGAAATGATAGCTAATGTTTATTATCGCGTTTATTATGTGCCAAGTATTATGCTAAGTGCTTTACAATTATTATTTCATTTAATCTTTATAACAATCATGGGCAATAGGTGCTATTATTATTCCCATTTTATAGATATGGAAGATGAGGCAAACAGAAATTAAGTGACTTGCCTAAAATCATATGGAAAATAAGTGTCTGAGACTGGATTTGAACTTGATCTTCCAGACTGCAGGACTAAGCTGTATGTACTTTGGCAATCCCTAGCTGCTTCACCAAGTTTTCTAAAGGAAATTCTACTTTTCTTTAGCATCTTGCAAAAAGTATACATATTTATGTATATATCTTACCCATGACATAAGTTAAATATGCCAAAATTTTTAACAAATTTATTTCATTTCAAGAAAGCTTAAGTACTACCTTGTACTTGAAACCTTTCCTGATCTGTTAAACTATTCTCCCTCTCAAACTAATTGTTTACCTACCTTGTATTTGTCTGTATTTGAAGTTATCTCTTCCACATCACAGGGGGTTAGGAATGCAGCATCCCTGTCTTCTTCTTCTCTACAATCTAGAAAATCCTCATGAAATTTGTGAGTTCTTCCTTTGTATCAGAGAAGTTTGAATTTGTTTTGCTTTTATGAAGTGTTTATAGCACCTTATTTTAAATTTTCAATTGAGTATACATTTCTGACTTTCTAAATTTTTTTTCTGTGTCATCTACAGTTTCCACAAAACTCCTCCCAAATTCCCATTTAATTTATTATCCTGACCCATGATATATTAAGATTGTAATGATGAAAGTTGAGATTTGGAAGGGACAATTGTATTCTTTATATATATATATATATATATATATATGTACTCATATTCTCAATAAAATGTAGGCCCCTTGAGGGTAGAGATTATTTCTTTCTTTGTATTTGTATCCCTATTGGCTGACACAGCATTTGGCAAACAGTAAGTATTTAATAAATGCTTAGGTATTGATTGACTAGAAAAACTTTTTCCAACCTTAAAACTGTTAGGTAGAATTGTTACAATCAATTAGGAGTGTCCCAGAGTCAATCTGATTGTGAATGCAATTGGTCTGGAAAGAATGTTCATTTCTCTCATAGAGTCTCTACCTTTGCTCTAATGGGTAGAATTTGGAAAAATAATAGCCTAGCATTGGGTTCTTGGAGATGGAATCTGACTGGTTGTCAGATTCTGTAGAACCTTGAGAAGAAATGTGGGGCTATGGGTGGTGACTTAGGAAAGACACAGATTCCATTGGGTAGGAAATGTGCTCCCTAGATATCAGTAGCCCTTAGATATTGGTACCATGGAGAAAAACCCCATTTATCTCATACTAGTTTGGGCTCTGTTGCCAGGCATTAGGAGAGTTAGTATTTTCTGCCCTTAGCTGCCCCATTTTGGAACATTCAAGGAGTAAAGTGAACACTAGAATAGTCCAAAGAAAATGAACATATTTTGCTTCCAGCCACAGTGGTATTGGAACCAGCTCAAAGCAGGGAGCTAATTATTAAATTTTCAGTGTAATCATTATGCCTCAGAAATTGGCAAAGGCTACAAATCAGAGCTCAATATATTGCTTGATTGTCTAGAGAAAGTATTTTGAAATGTTGTTCAAGGCACTAAGGAGGCAGGGGGGAAAATGCCCAGTAGCAAAATAAATAAATAAATAAAGTACTTGTGGACATTGGAGATTAGTTTCCAAATGCTAGAACTTTATAGAATGTTAGGGGGACATCACCCTACAGCAATTATGGGAGTAGCAGGGAAAAAAAAAGACTTGGGCACTGTCCAAGACATCTTGTCCAACCTACTGTTCCAGGCTATACAGGTAAAACTGGCTGTAGAGACTCTTCATTTTACTATCCATTTAATGAAAGTATTTGAAGTTCTTTTTATCCTGGCACTGGCCTAAATTGCCTTTTGGCATATAATATTCATACAATGTAATGATGTGTTAGTTCTTGGTTCCAGAAAGAAACATCATAATCTCTGAGCAGATAACCTGTAACTGGAATGAAAACCTCTGAAAAATGTTTTTAAAAATTCAGGGAAGAAGAGTTCATTTTAGAACTCAGTGACATTTGAATGCTTCAATATTCAGGACTCATGAAAACAAGATCTTGAGTTTGTAGATAGAAGGAACTAAAGAGGACATCTAGATCACCCCCCTCATTTTACAGATGAGGAAGCCAAGGTCCAAGGAATTTAAATGTCTTTTACAAAGTCATACAGTTAACAGTGATTCCCAAAGTGGGTGCTACCGCCCCCTGGTGGCTGCTGCAGCAATCCAGGGAGGTGGTGATGGCCACACTTTTTTTTTTTGAATTACATTCTATTCTGAGTTCAATAAATAGTTTCATAATTTCCAGGGGGCCAAAAAAGTTTGGGAACCACTGAATTAGAACATATCAGAAGTAGCATTTGAACTCAGGTCTTCTGACTTGAATCATTGGTGGGGTTTTTTTCTGTTATACTTTGCTATTGATACTTTTTAGAACTCAGTAATAAAACCCCAACAAAAAAGCCCCTCTCTTTTGCTTCTGGCCATTTTCAATATCAGTACTCAAAGGACTAAGAAGTGCCTTTTTACCCTAACCTTGACCCTGGGACCTTGGTCTACCCCCTTTATCTACCACACCCATTTTCCAATAATAATAAGCCCAAGCAGACATTTGTTTAGTATGTGACATTTACTCCACAATAGTTTGAAGGACCTCCTGATATAACAAACTAGGTAGAAGCAAGGTGTGGTTCATTCTTTCTTTTTTTTTTTTTTTTTTTTTTTGTGATGTCTTGACTAGAGTGTGAATTGGATTTAAGTGATGCAGAGTTGTACAAACTTATCAGCCTCATTCTCTTTTCCAGTCATCAAAGTCCAGTGGTAAGATGAAAGTTAGGACAACTGTCAATGGCCCACAGAGCAGTGAATGACCTTGGTGTCTCTGATGTCTGACCAGACTTTAAATACTTTATACCATCTGCTTTAGCTACCTCTATGGCCATTGGAACAAATTATTATCTACCCATTTCACAAGGGGATGTCTTCCCATGCTCAAGGAAACATTCTTCCTAATTCACAGGTGGGTTTGAAGCCTGCCAATTGCCTTCAATATGGTTTAACTTTTCTTCTGAGATGTTTTTACTGCATGTAGCATTTTTGCATGCTACAGCTTCTAGAAGCCACAGGTGAGAGTTGGGTGAAAAACAGATATCAAAGATGGATGAATAGCTTGGAATGGGGCTCAGCAAGCCCTCACACCAGAGGTGCTTGTCTTCCTGGAACACTGTAGTGAGTTGGGCAGAAAACCAAGTTGAAGACTTAGGTTCTAGTCTTGTATCTGTCATGAGCTAGCTGTATGAATTCTATCTTTCAGTTTCCTCATGTTGAAGATAAGGAAATTGGGCTAGATCACTGGTTTTAAATTCAAAGAGAAACAGGGCCACTTAGCCATATGTAAGGATCTTTATGAGAATATACCAACTTGGAAACTCACAAATTCATGTTATTTATTTATTATTTATTTTATTTTATTTTGTTAAATATTCCTGTGTGACAGAAGTTATTTAGGTGACCTTGATCACAAGGACAGAGTCTAAACCCTGCCACCTCCTGGGGTCAACTTGAGAGTCAGCAATTAAGGTGGGTGACAACATGGCAGAGTGAGTGTCCCATTAGGGCGCCCCTAACAAAGGGGGAAGAGTCAGCAGAATGTCACTACACCAACATGGTATGTGAAAGTGAGTGGACTGGAAGAGACTTAAATCCAGGCTGAGAGTGTACTGGGTCTCTCTTTTGACTTCTTCACTTGATTTCTGGTGAGGCACCATGCTGCTTGAAGGAGAGGGCCTTAGCCAGCCAATGAAGAATCAGTTCTATTTGGGCTGATACATCTCTCTCTCTCTCTCTCTTTCTCTCTTTCTCTCTCCCCCTACCGTCTTTCTCTCTTTCTCATTTTATTAATAAATGATTATTACTCTGACCAGATGCTTTTTTTGTTTGTTACATTCCCCATTTATATTTTAATCTAGATCTGACTGTTCTCAGAAGAGGTCACTAGTATTTGACATCTCTGGGCCCAAAGACCTCCAAAGATTTAAAGATCTGTGATTTTGGGTAGACAAATCATAGGCATAAAACTCTGCTAGGATAGATTAACACTTAAATCTAATTATGCCCAACCTATCTCAGAGCTGGGTAGGCTATTTTAAAAATAAAATCAACAAATATCCAATGAATATTTATTATATTATTATAAAAACAAGGTCTTTACTGCTTAAATTCCAGATGTAATTACTGAATTAATAAATATTTTCTCTTATTTTCTGAGTAGATTTATTCTTAAATCCTTCATGTTGCATTTACAACAGTATTGTTTTACTTTGGTAGTAATAAAAATATGTAAGTAGGGTAGGGGCAAACTGGGTGCCAACCAGGGAATCACACAAAATGGGGACACTCCCATACCTCACAAGGGAAAGGACTGACAGGTTAACACAGAATAAACCACACAGACATGAGGAATGGGGAATGACAGTTTGTCAGTTAAACTGACCACCTAACAGCCAGGGATACCAATGTTGTTAATGTAACTCCAATAGTGGGATGTTAATGGCTTGGAGAAGACATAGGAAATATAAATAAACTGGTTTTATTATTGGAAACTTTGGGAAAGTGGGTGAGAGGGTTTCTATCACTAAGGAAATATTCTACTAAGCTATAGACAGTTCTATCTAAACTGGAGAGGGCAGAAATATTGAGGTTCTCACTGCACAGCTACAAGATGCTCCAAGATGATACAGGAATCAGGATCAATCCTAGTACAGCCAGTTAAGTCCAAAAGAAAGCACTAGGTAGTATAGGTTTTTCTGTCAGCTGTCCACCAGCAGTAGATTTGAACCTGGTCTCTACCTAGGCTGAGATAGTTGCTTGATGGTCTCTTCTCTGAAATCTTCTACAAATCCCAATCTTCTCAGCTCCTTAGATCTCAGGCAAGCTAGACCACACAATACGCTCTCCTTTCCTCAGCTTGGCCAAGGAACTCTCCTTTTTTTTTCAAACCTCTGGCTTCGTTCCATTCATGGAATGTCCATGCATTAAGTCCAGGACTTACTTCAAAGCTGTCAGCTCTCTGTCCTAACTACATCTAAGCCTACACTATAATCTCCCTATAACAGTAGTCATTTTCTAGATATGGCACACACATACGAATAAAGTACATACATGATACATTACAATAAAATTAAACAATCACACACATGACATATATGCATGATATAGAACATATGTAATGACACAATTACACATGCACAATATATCCTATGTCATAGATATACAATTATACATTATATATATTTTGTGTATACATATATGTGAATTTATTGTTATCGTTGTCATTGAATCATTTAAGTTGTGTCCAACTCTTTGTGACCCCATTTGGGATTTTCTTGGCAAAGATCTTGGTCTGCTATTTCCTTCTCCAGCTCATTTTAAAAAATGAATAAACTGAGGTAGACAGGGTTAAGTGGCTTGCCCAGTGTCACACAGTTAATAATGTCTAGGGCCAGGTTTGCACTGAGGAAGATGAATCTTCCTAACTTTAGTCCCGGCACTCAGTCTACTGTACTACCTAGCTGTCCCTATGTATGTGTATATAAATAATTCATGTTTATTATATAATATGTGCACACAACACACACATATCTAGGTGTACTTATACATGCAGGTATTCATGCAATCAGTGTATATATGATACATGTCTAATATATTCTATGTGTAAACATATGATTAAATATGTGCTATAAATAATATATATGCTTGTGGTGTGTGGGTGGGTGTTAACCAGATCTCTGATTTTTAGTGTTATAGGGAATTCTTGTTGAGGACAGTTCTACTATTGCTCTGAAACTTCCAGTCTCAGTTGTTCTTCGGCACTGACAATTCAAGTACATAACTCAGAATCACACAATCAGGATGTGAAAGAGGCAGGATTAAAAACCTGGGTTTTATTGACTCTAATGCCCCCTATGCCATATTGCCTCTCATAACAAATTTTCATATATTACCTCCCATAGAAAATATTCACTTATTTGAATATCATTATTAAGCTATTCTATATTTTGCTGATTATCTTTTCTTTTTTAAATTATAGACCAACATTTTAAATATGAACTGTTGCACAAGGTGTCCTGAAATTCTTAGTGTGATATTAAACTCTGGATACACCCTGTATGATGGCCATAGACAATGTTTTTAATCCAGGCTCATTTATTTCCCAGTGATCCTGTAACTCTGTTAGTTAACTTCGTGTTTTCAAGTTCTTAAGAGTTTTCCCCCAAGAACTGTTGATAGTGCAAGACTTTACAATTTTATTTTCAGCTCTCACTGTCTACTTTGTTGTTGCTCATTTGTGTCTGACTCTTCTTGATCCCATGGACCATAGCATACAAGGCCCTTCTGTCCTCCTCTATCTCCCAAAGACTGAACAAGCTCTTCCCTATTATAAGAATTTTTTTCCCCAATAAGTCCTGTGTTCAATGAGTCCGATGAGTCATTATGTGGCCATAGTTTTTAAGTTTCAGCTTCAGTATTTGACATTCCAGTGAATAGTTTAAATTCATTTTCTTTAAGTATTGACTGACTTTATCTCTTTGAAGCCAAGGGAGTCTTCAAAAGTCTCCAGCACTCCAACTAGAAAGTTTGATTCTGTGGAGCTTAGCTTTCCCTATAGTCCAAATCTCAGTCATACTTTACTCCTGAAAAGACCCCATCGCTTTGACTATATAGACCTTCGTCAATAAGGTGATAACTCTGCTTTTTTATTATGCTGTCCTGATTTGCCATAGCTTTCCTTCCAAGGAGCAAGCATCTTTTAATTTCATGGCTACAGACTCCAGCTGTGGTGAACTGTCTACTTTAAATTTAATTAGAAGTGTGCTCTTTCCAATGCCTGAACCAATTTTGAAAGGCAGCTCTATTATGGATGCATCAAAGTTCATGTCTTCTTTAAAACGACAACAAAAAAAACCCTCTTATTTCCTGTCTTGGAATCAATATTTAATATCATTTCCAAGGCAGAAGAATGATAATGGTTAGGCAAGTGGGTTTAAGTGACTTGTCCAGAGTCACACAACTAAGAAGTGTCGGGGGCAGATTTAGACCCAGGACTACCCATCTTTGAGCCTGGCTTTCTCCACTGAATCACCTAGCTGACCTTCATTTCTCCTATTAACCAAACTGTCTTATTTGAAAAGAGTTGTTTTACATATAAATCGCCTGGATGGCTATCCAATTAAACTGGACTGGACTGGTAGAGCTAACTCTACTCCCTTCTCATAATTCTTCTCCATCTATAGTAGCCTGCTCTATGGCCCACTGGTGTGCAACAGGGATTACAGGTAAGTTTGGCTATCAGTGCACTTCAATTTGTGTAATGAATGTATAATGAAAGTTATATATAAATTAGTTTTCATCCATTTGGTTTTTGTTTTAATTTAAATAGACCTTGTGGTGAGTCTTTTTTTTTTTTTTTTACAAATCAAATAGTTGTTTTGCTCTTTGAGCTATTTGCCTTTGGAAATTCTGTTTCTGTGAGTCCAGATTTTTGCATGTCAAGCAGAGGAGAATGCAGTTTTAATCTCTTCATGAATAGAAATTACCTTGAGGAAATAAAAATAAAGTAAGGAGTCCAGATTATATTTCTTTGAGTAGCTCTCATCTGAGATTATGTTTTCCCTTGCTGCATAGGAACTGACAGGCTTCGCGCATTTTCTCTCAGAATGAAATTTAGTCAATCAGGCAACTAGCATTTATTAAAGCACCTACTATGTGCTGAGAACTTTGCTTAGTGCAAGACATACAGAGAAATGCAAAAGACAATCCCTGTTCTCAGGGAGCTCACATTTTGGTAAGGGAGACAACATGCAAAAAATTACAAGGAAGATATACAGAATAAATTGGAGATAATCAATAGACAGAAGATAGAATTAAGGGGATTGAGAAAGAAGTGTTGCAGAATGTGGGACTTTAGCTTAGACCTAGAAGAAAGCCAGTGAAGTCAGAAGGCTGAGATATTCAGAGGAGTTAGGGGAGGGAGAGAGTTCTAGGCATGGAAAATAGCAAGTGAATATGTTTAGAATCATAAGTATTTAATGCAAGGAATAACAAGGATGCCCTTGTCACTGGACTGCAGAGAGCATGAGATAAGATTTTAAAATGGAAAGGGAGGAAGGGCAAGCTTCGGAGGCTTTAAAAGACAAGATATTATATTTGATCTGTATACAGCATTGGAAGGGACCTCAGAAGCCATTCAACTTTCATTTTACAGATGAGAAAACAGATTAAATGACCTTCCCAAGATTATGTAGATAGTAAGTGGCGGAACAAGGATTTGAACCCATTTACCCCATGCCATGCTACCTCAGGAACAATTTTCAATGTTCATTGGTTGGGACCAGTCTTGGATCAGGCGAATAGATGATGAAACATACAATTTTATCCACTGGGTAAAGAGATGGGAGGGTCTATGGATACAGACTATGGTTTACTAACAGATATATTGGTTTTTGCTAGTTGGTTTGAAGGAATTCATTTTCTTTGTTTCAATAGGATGATGATATTTTAAGAAACATCTAGAATAAAAACCAAGTTAACACTAAAAAAGTTGCTCAGGAATCGTTTTAATGAACTGAATTTCTTTTAAAATTGTTTCCTATGAGAAATCTTGCAATCTCAAGGCAGAACAACAGAAAGCACATGTTCGACTTCCTGTAATAAATTATCTATTAATATGTAACTGTTTTCTCATAATACTGCTCCCCACCCACATTTCATAATGGTCTGCTGAGGCTCACTGACTTCATATTGTATAATTTTCATTAACCTCCCATTTGACCCTGCTCTGTCCTTCCAACAATTATTTAACTTTTAACCTTTCTTCCACATTTAAATTCTTCAAACTAAGAGACCCACTCCCTCTATTTTGTAGAATCATAGACTTAGAATTGAAAGAGACCTGGGAGGTCAAGTTCAGTCCTCTTGTTTTACAGACAAGCACACAGAGACCTAGAAAAGTTAAATTACTTGTCTGGGGGTAAATATCTAGTAAGTGTCCAAAGCAGGATTTGAACCCAGGTCTTCCTGACGCCAAGTCTCATGTTGTATTCATTACATCAAAGATGCCAAATGCAAGCCTAATAGAACACGGTGTCCTGAATCAGCTTAATATGTAATTGACAAATATTTAACAAAATAAATAAAAATACACTAGCACATATTAGCATGGTTTTTAAGTCAATATGCAGTTGCAGGGATCCTCATATATAGTTAAGTGGCCCCTTGTTTCTTTTTGAGTTTGATAACACCCTACTTCATCAGACTGCTTAGCCTTTCTACTTGCATGATTCTATTGAGGCTAAATCATTTATTTTTCAATATATAGTAAATTTAAAAAAAGATTTAGGGAAACAAGTTTTTGAATTAGTGCACATAGGCACTTAATAGATGCTTACTGGTTGGTTGATTGATTAATATTTGCAACAAATTTATAGGATTCCAAAATTTTGAGCTGAAAGGGATTTTAGAAATCATTTAACTTAGCTCTCTCATTGTATAGTTGGGGAAACTGAGGCACCAAGAGATTAAAGTGCATTACATGATGACACAAGAGAGCCCAGAGAGATGCTTCTCAAGAAGCATTTATTAAGTATTTATATGTATCAGAAATAGTTCTAAGCACTGTGGATACAAAGAAAGAGAAACAATGAATTCTTTCCTTAAGGAGCTCACATTCTAAGAGGGCTATGTATACAAAAATATATACAGAGTAGCTAACAGAAGGTAAGAAAATAAATGGAATTAAGATAAACTAATAAAATAGACTCAGTTATTATTCTTTGCTAATAGTCCCTGGATAGATTATCTCTTCTGCTCGATTCCATTGGCTTCACTCCAAGTTGACATTGGTCCATTTATCCCCATTTTTAGGCTGGATGGGTCAGTGATTCTTAGTAAAGAATCCTGAATTTTCCAGTGCCACAATCATCAGAGTGAGAAAGATAATCGTTTCCTCAAATGGACTTTTTTGACTTGGATCAAATAGTATCAAGTCTAATGAAAAAAAAATCATTAAGTGAGAAAATTGTTCATATCTTGGCTTCTTCTGTAGGTTGACTTAAAAAGAGGGATGCCTGCTCAGATCCACTTACATCTTGTCACCAAGTTTTGTTATTGTTGTTTGGAGGTTTGCAGGGGGTGTCAGATTTGAAACCCCTGCTTCTGGAGCAATTTTCTTGTCCATATGTCATCACTGGAGTACTTCTTTCCTAATGGAAGCTCTTGAAAATCTTGAAACTGAAACCTCCCTCACCCACATATTTCCTAGTACATCTTATCATATCAACATCTTACATCTTGAGTGGATCTTTGGTAATGATGTATTAGTAATTGGTGTCTCATTATCCTAACCCTTCTGGTTAGGTCCCACCCTCCTCATGAAAGCAGTCTACTATTATTTTTGCAGTGAGTTATTTGAAATTCCCCCACCCCTCTTGTTGCATAGTTGAGCTAGGGTTAAATTCGGACACCTATCTCATTTTCCAATGACTTCAACTTTGAAAGGCTCAGGTGCCTATTTTCGTGTAAGACTAATATGTGGAGAGCCAGGTACATCATTTGAGTAGCAATCTTCATAATGGTCCCACAGCAATTTGAAGGTAAACCAGGAATAGGTCCTATTCATTTTGTTAAAGTTTATAAAGCTCTTTACATATGTTATCTCAGTTGATTCTCACAACAACTCTGTGAATGAAGCACTATTATAATCTCTAATTTACAAATGAGGGAACTGAGGTTGTGAGGTGAAGTAATTTAATCAGGGTCACACAGCTAATAACTGCCATAGGGCCAGTTTTGAACTTGGGTCTCTCTGATTTCACGTTCAGAGGCTCATGCACTATGCCACCAACTGCCAGTAAACAGAAGAGTAAATTTATTGATCTATTTTGGTTATTAAGAGAGATAAACTAGTCCACTTTAATCATGACTTAACCAACCAATTCTGCTATTTCTTTTAATCCAACCAGAGGATTTTTTCCCCCTGATTTCCTCAATCCATCCTCAAAACTACATCAGTCTCTGGAGCAGCTAGGTGGTTCAGTGATAGTCAGTTCTGAAAACAGGAGGTCTTGGGTTCAAATCTGGCCTTAGACACTTCCTAGCTGTGTGACCCTAGGCAATTACTAAGGGCAGCTAGGTCACTCAGTAGATTGGGAGCCTAAAGATGGGAGGTTCTAGGTTCAAAGCTGGCTATAGACACTTCCTAGCTGTGTGTTCCTGGAAAAGTCACTTAATAGCTGTTGCCTAGCCCTTACAACTTTTTTGCCTTGGAACTGATAATTAGTATCAACTGTAAGATGGAAGGTAAGAATTAAAAAAAAAAAAAGACTACATTAGGCTTTCTAAAAGACCAGTTTCATTATATCATGCCCTTGCTCAAGTACTACAAATGGCACCCCAACAATGACAAGAAAAAGAACAACATAGTCCCTCCCCAAGATGGTATCTACTTAATACAAACTCAGACTTGAAATCTAACCAATTACCTCTTTTTTCCCTAAACCCACTCATTCCTTATTCCAAATCTTTGAATTCATTGTTTCTCCAGTAAGAGCCCTCTTCCCATTCCTCCTCCATTGGTGCAAATCCTATCTATTCCTCAGATTCCTGTTATATTCCTACCTCCTCCACGAAACCCTCCTGGACTGCTGGAATATATGGGTTACACACTGATAAATCTTTTCTCTGAACTTCTAGGTGGCTCATTTTGGCACATAGTCTATAGACTATAGACTATGTGCCAAAATGAGCCACCTATCTAATACCTTGCAGTGCCATATAACTATTTTGTTTCATTCTTCACTTGGACTGTAAGCTTCTTTTTTTTTTTTTTTTTTTTTTTTTTTTAACTCTTAACTTCTGTGTATTGTCTCCTTGGTGGAAGAGTGGTAAGGGTGGGCAATGGCGGTCAAGTGACTTGCCCAGGGTCACACAGCTGGGAAGTGTCTGAGGCCAGATTTGAATCTAGGACCTCCCGTCTCTAGGCCTGACTCTCAATCCACTGAGCTACCCAGCTGCCCCTGGATTGTAAGCTTCTAAAGAACCAGGAGCAAGTTTTAAATGTCTTTTGAACTCCTTGGGTCTTGCACAACCTCTTACAATTATTAGGTATATAGTATTTGAAATGAATAAATAGATTCTACTCACATTAGAGAAACAAAGGGAGGTATGCAACATTTACCATGTGCCTAGTACTTTCAAGACACCCTACTGAGTGAATAAAAAAATACAAAGCAATACAATCCTGGTCTCAAGAAGCTTAAAACTCAATAGAAGTGTGAGACATATCTATAAGGAGCATGATGCAAGCTTGGTAGGTTATGATAGGGCAAAGTAGGGAGCCACAATCCAAAATGACACACTTAGAAAATGAGAGAGCTCATTATCAGCTAAGTGTACCTAGATGATGGAGGTAACAACTGAACTAGAATCTATATCTCGACAGGAATTCTCTTTATGATATCTCTGGCAAATGAGGATTCATTCTTCAGTTGAAGTCCTCTAGTATTAAAGAGTCCTCCACCTCCTAACCTTTTGGACACTTTTGGACAGCCATGATTAGAATGTATTCTCTTATATCAAGACAAACTCTGCCTCTTCTATATAACAACTCTTTACCTATTGGAAGAGAGTTACCATATATTTCCTTGTCCTTCTTTTTAGCCCTGCCAATCTTCTTTTCTACATGCTAACTGTCCCCATTTCCTTTTATTTGTGGTGGATGAAGGATGAAATGATTGAGGAAACAAAAGCCATGTGGCAATTGCCTAACAAATCAGGACCAGGACCCTTCTTCACTTTCAGACTGGGTCCCCAAAACAGGGGACAACAGATTTTTATGCATTGAAAATAATCAAATAAGAGCAATTAATTATTATTGTTCTTTATTTTTTAAGAAGACCAATGATATCACAGGGTGATGTCTTTTTTTTTAAAGAGATTTTATTTTCCCACTTACACATAATAACAATTTTCACATACATTTTCAGAAATCATAACATCTAAATTGTCTCTCTCTATCCCTTCCCTTCCCTCTCTTGAAGATGGCCAGCAATTTGATCTGGGTTATGTATACATTATCATGCAAAACATTCTTCCATATCGGTCATTGTGCAAGAGAATACTCCTATAACACCAAAACCCAAAAATAAAAACATAAATAAACTAATGTGAAAAATAGTATGCTTTAGTCTGAATTCCAGCTCTTAACAGTTGTTTCTCTGGAGGTGGATAGCATTCTTAGTCATAAGTCCATCAGAATTGTCCTGGATCATTGTATTGCTGAGAATAGTGAAATCTTTCACAGTTGATCATTGTACAAGATTGCTGTCATTGTATAAAATGTTTTCCAGGTCCTGCTTATTTAATTTTGTATCAGTTCATGCAGTCTTTTCTAGCTTTTTCTGAAATCTTGCTCATTGTTTCTTACAGCACAACAGTATTCCATTATTATCATATACCACAATTTGTTCCACCATTCCCCAATTAATGGAATTCCTTTAATTTCCAATTCCTTGACACCACAAAAAAAGGTATTCTTGTATAAGTAGGTCTTTTCCTTATAGGTCTAGTAGTGGTATTACAGGATCAAAGGGTATGCATAGTTTTGTAACCCTTTGGGCATAGTTCTAAATTGTCCTCCGGAATGTCCTCTCCTATTCCAACAACAATATTTTAGTGTTCCAATTTTGCCACATCCCTTCCAACATTTATCGCTTTCCTTTCCTGTCATGTTGGCCAATCTGATAAATCTGAGTTGTACCTTAGAGTTGTTTTAATTTGCATTTCTCTAATCAAGAATGATTTAGAATATTTTTTCATAGGATTAATGATAGCTATGATTTCTTCATCTGAAAACTGCTTTTTCATATCTTTTGACCATTTACCAATTAGGGAATGACTTGTATTCTTATAAATTTGACTTAGTTCTCTACAAATCTGAGAAATTAGACTTTTATCATAAAAATTTGCAAAAAAGTTTTTCCAGTTTGTTGTTTCCCTTCTAATCTTAGTTACATTGGTTTTGTTTGTATAAAACCTTTTAAATTTCATATAATCAGAACTATGCATTTTACAACTTGTAATGCTCTCTGTCTCTTGTTTGGTCATAAATTCATCTCTTCTCCATAGGACTGACAGGTGAACTATTCTATGTTCTCCTAATGTACGTATAATTTACATTACCCTTTGTATCTAAATCATATACCAATTTTGACCTGACTTGTGCATGAATTGGATGTGAGACAAAGTTGCACAAAGTCATCAGCCTCATTCTTCTTTCTAGAGCCATTGAAGTTCAATGGCAAGACAAAAGTCAAGATGACTGGTGATGGTTTGGGATGGAGTATATGAACTTGATGTCTTCTGACCAAGTGCTGAGCACTCCACAAAGCCTGCTTCAGTTACTTTCAGGGCAGTTGGAACAAATTGTTCTCATCTGCCCATTCTTCCAGAAGAAATCTTCATATGCTTGGAGTAGACACCTCCCTAACCTATTGATGCATTTTGTAACCCATCAGCTACCTTCATCCTGGGTTAACCCATCTACCCAGAGAGTTTACAGTGTGTGACTGCTCTGCCTGCTACAGCATCTTGAAGCCATAGGTGAGAGTTGAATTCCAGGTGGACACCAAAGGTGGATGAGCAGACCTGAAAAGGACTCAGCAAGTCCTCACACAAGAGACACTCAAACACTAATTAAAAGAAACAATACAATATTAAGTAATCTTGTTTCTGATTAGAAGAAAGATTTGGGACTTTCCAAACTGAGAGAGGGAGAACAAACAGACACAATTCTCAGAATTCAGAGTGGTGTCCCAAGCTCCCTAAGTGTCTGTAAACAATCAAAGGGAAATGAAAACAGTAACTGATTGATTATTATGGGACAGTTTTCAGATAAGACATATGAGTTGCTTGAGATGTACAACTGTGAGAAAACATCTTGTATCAATTTTTGGATTTGACTCAATTTCTGGTCAGCATAGGCAGTAGGTAAAGATTGTCCAGCTTCCCAGTCCTTGTGGAGCTAGGTTCAAACAATGCAAGAAGGTTTTCTTGTAATTCTCACAATTGAATAAAGTATTCTCACAAGATAGAAATTGGACTGGACTCGTAATTAAATAGGAAGAGAACTGAGCCAGCTCCAAAATTAAGACATAAGATACATTCAGTGTGTGGTTCCCTCAATTCCCACAATTAACCACTTGCTTCCTAATCCTGGAATCAAATGGTTTTGCATGCTAGTCATCCTTTTCTGCATATTATCCTTTTTTTTTTTTTTCTTACTCTCTATCCTGAAATGTGATGCCTAGAACTCAATTTGGAGCTCCAGTTATGGTTTGGTCAGAGAGGATCTGTATATGGTGACATTATTATCTCCATTATTCTAGATACCATGCTTATCTTAATAAAGCCTAGAATTCCAGAGGGTTTGAATTTGGGGTTGGATTTTCGGAGGGGAGACCTGAATTATAATTTCTATATAGATGATTATCAGATCTATATTTCCAACTCTGATATCTCTCCTTAGCTTAGTTGTGCATAACCAGGTAACTTTTGGACATCTCAAATTGGATGATCAGTAGACATTTCACACTCAATATTTCCAAAACAGAGTTAATTTATACCCTCTATCCCCCAAGTCCTCCTTTCACCTGAAGTCCCCTATTATGGTTGAGGACATCATTCTTACTGCTGTAAGTCATCTGGGCTCAAAACTTTAGTCTCAATTTAACTCTAAACTCTCACTCCAAGTTTCCAATCTGTTACCACATTTTGCAATTGTATCTTCACAATATCTGGAACTACTCCTTCAATCCTTCCCACTCAAACTACCATGTCAGTTTTTCAGTGAGAGGTTTTTTCTTCTCCCTTTAAGGTTCTAGGGTTTCCTAGAATGCTTATGTTAGTAGTGTTTCAAGTCCCCACCAATATGCTTCATCTTTGATTATCAAGTGATATCAACTAGTTGGCCAGACTCGATGAGGTTTTAGAAAGGAATTTTTACCATTTGGTGTAGTAAGAACTGTTAGTATGAAATATTTCTTGTTAAGAAGTCTGTGACTCACTCTCCTACTGGTACATAGAGAACCTGAAGGAAAGTGACCTAAAGTTGAAAATACAAAGGGATTATTTATAGTTCCTGGTTGTTATATAAACTACTTTCTCTTTTAGGGGATGCTCATGAAGCTCTACTTAAGCATGTAGGAGCTTTCCCCTGAGGTCTTTGCAGGGTCCTAAAGCTGTCTTATTTCAGTATGTCTAATTTGGACTTAATTCCTTATGTAGATACTGCAGCCAGTCACTGACTGGTATTCCAAGAATCCTTAGAATATGGATGAGATTTCCAAATTCTTTGTTTTTCTGAAGTTCCCAAGGTCTTCTGGTCAAGAGAGGGGGGAAAGAGAGAGAAATTCTTCTCCTCCCTCCCTCCTCCAATACAATTTTATCTTAGGTGCTTGATTGGAACTATTTCCTCATAAGTCACCACTGGAATCTCTGATGCCAAGCTAGCTTTCAGGCTTTATCCAAACTCCACAAGATGTGCCTGGGTCTTATCAATCATTTCTCATGCATTGCCATTCCATTTTACCCAATGCTTTTTTACTCTTTCTAAATTGATTAAAGACTTGTCATACTTTATTTAATATCTTGGATTGATTATCTCCCCCCACCAAAAAACCTCCGTTCTTCCTAATTTCCTTATTATTGTTGAAAGCACCACTATTCTTCCAGGCACCCAGGCTTACAACATAAGTGTCATTCATTCTCAGCTCCTCACTCTCACTCCTCCCACCCCCTTTCTGGTTGCTGTCCTTGCTTCAAGTCTCTCCATTCCATTTTCTACTCATTAATCAAAGTGTTCATCCTAAAATATATCTCACCCTCTTCACCCCCCCATTAAATAAACCTCAGTGGCAAATTACTTTTGTTATTGTTGTTCAGTCATTCCAGTCTTTGGCCCTTTGAATACAACATTTCATCTACCATTTCTTTTGCCTTTGCTTGGAATACTCTGACCCTTACCTCTGTCTCTTTCATTTTCCTGGCTTCCTTCAAGAATAAATTCAAATTCTTGCTTCTCAAGGAGATTTTTCCTGATCTACTATGATTCTCTCAAATTATCTTCCATCTGCTCCTTATATATCTTTTTTTTTTTTTTAATTTTAAACCCTTGTACTTTCGGTGTATTGTCTCATAGGTGGAAGATTGGTAAGGATGGGCAATGGGGGTCAAGTGACTTGCCCAGGGTCACACAGCTGGGAAGTGGCTGAGGCCAGGTTTGAACCTAGGACCTCCTGTCTCTAGGCCTGACTCTCACTCCACTGAGCTACCCAGCTGCCCCTGCTCCATATATATCTTGGCATTTTAAGAATATGAGTTCCTTGAAGGCAGGAATCATGTTGGGTTGTGGTTTTTTTCTCTTGTTGTTCTTCTTTGTTTTGCTTTGACTTCCTATGTATGCCTAGCATTTCGAATAGTGCCTGGGTCATATTAAATAATAAATGATTCTTAACTGACTGTTGACTCATATTAACTTTTAAGTCCACTAAAATCCATAGATCTATTTTTAAAAACCCAGTTAATTAATTTAGAATATTTTCCCATGGTTACCACAGATCTATTTTCATAAAAACTATGGGCTAACTTTGTCTCTCCCATCTTATCTCTGTGTGTTTTGATAGAACTGGGTATCACTATTGGATTTATTCTTTTTTTTTCTTTTTTTTTT
>NC_058132.1:611417864-611486288 GCF_016433145.1 Gracilinanus agilis | reverse complement strand
TTTGACAATTTGGTTTTGAAGAATCATATTGTTTAATTTCCAATTGGTTTTTGACTTGCCTGTCCAGGTACCCTTACTGATTATTATTTTTATCACATTATGATCTGAGAAGGTTACATTTATTATATCTGCTCTTTTGCATTTGTTTGCCATGATTCTATGCCCTATTACATGGTCAATCTTTGTAAATGTACCATGTGCAGCTGAAAAGAAGGTGTATTCCTTTTTGTCCCTATTTATTTTTCTCCACATATCAATTAAATCTAATTTTTCTAGAACTTCATTCATCTCTCTTACCTCTTTCTTATTTATTTTTTGGTTTGATTTATCTAGATCTGAAAGAGGAATATTTAGATCTCCCACTATTATGGTTTTACTATCTATTTCCTTCTTGAGCTCTGCCAGTTTCTCCTTTATGAATTTGGGTGCTATGCCACTTGGTGCATACATATTGAGCAGTGTTATTTCCTCATTGTTTATACTGCCTTTAATCAGGATGTAATGACCTTCCCTGTCTTTGGGGCTGCTTCCACTGCTGCACTAAGGTCTGCCTGGGGTCCTCACTGGAGGTCCAAGCCTGGGCTGGAGATCATTATTCAAGCCTAGGGCACTGCCTTTGCCTGTGCAGATGCTCTTAGGGCACAGCCTTCACCCCTGCAGAAGGTAGTGAAAGTCTGTGGGCTGGAGATCTTTATTCACACCTGAGGCGATGCCTTCAGCGCTTGGGAAAGGCCGTGTTTTAGGGGCCTTTGTCCCAGCCTGAGGCGGTGCCTTCACCCACGTGGATGCTTGGGGAAGGTCCGCGCTTGGGGGAGCCCCCAGCCACCTGGGGTCCCTCTTGCAGCACACAGGTACAGGCTCAGGGGCTGCCAGTGATTATCTGGTTGCCCCAGTCCTGTTTTCACACTTGTGTGTTGGCGTTGTGAGAGGTGTGCGCTGTGGGGGGTGGGGGAGGGGCTTCTTCCTCTCGCGTTTTAGTGAGAGCTGTTTCACCCCTTTATAGCGTGGAAATGCCCCGATTCTGCGTACCTTCAATGCTGCGCCCTGTTGTGGGGTTCCTTCGTTCCTCTGGACTCGTTTTTATTTCCCCTTGAGGGGTCCTGTATGGTTTGGTCAGGAGAGATCGAGCAGCTGCTCCTTACACTGCCGCCATCTTACCCGGAAGTCTATTGGATTTATTCTTAATAGATTCCAACCAGGTCTAAATTTGTTGAGGTTTTTTTCGGATCATTTAGATATGATATTCTAGCATACAATGGATAAGATATCTTTCTCAGCTTTGTGTCACTTATAATTTACATAAGCATAACATTTGGATTTTGATTTTAAGTCACTGATATAAAATGTAGGGCAGATTGGGTCTATAGACCTATGGTACTACACCGAAAAAATTTATATGGCTATGGGCAAGTGACCTGATCTCCTTCAATCTGTTAAAAATGAGGAAGTGAGACTAGATAAAGTTCCTTTTCTAGCTCTAGGTCCAAGATCAATGATTCTGTGATTTCCTTCAGGATGCCATTGTTGTCTTTTTTGGATCTGGCTCTCCAATCAATTCCAAACCTGCCTACCTCAATTCACATCTCTACATTTTGTTCTCAAAGATACTGATTTTTTTTCAAATACCTCACTGAAATCCAGTTATATGATGTAAAAAAGGTTTATGAGGTTAGCCCAACAGAGTATCCAGCCCATTTGTTATCATTGTTCAATTGTTTCACTTGTGTCCAACTCTTTATAACTACATTTAGTATTTTCTTGGCAAAGAAATTAGAGTGGTTTGCCATTTCCTTCTCCAGCTTATTTTGTAGATGAGGAAACTGAGACAAAGAATCAAGTGACTTACTCAGGGTCAAACAACTAGAAAGGGTCTCAGGGAGGATTTGAACCCAGGAGAGGCCTGCTAATCTATTCACTCTACCAACTAGCTGCCTATCTGCCACATAAAGGCACTTAAATGCTTGCCCTTACTTTATATTTTATATATAAGGAAACTGACATTCAGAGAGAATAGAGATAATATAGGTAGGTGAATGTACCAGGGTCTTCTGACTTCAAGATCAATGTTCTTTCCATTACACCACATTGAGTTCCCCAAATCTTTTATTTGGTTAGATTTAGGGCCCAAAATCATAGACTTCATGACTTATATACATAGATTTTGAAATCCAAAATGAAAAATTATATTACACTGGAATGAAACTGGAATGGAAGCCTATGTAATGGGCTGTGATTTAGAGATCATCCTTTTAAGGAAATTCATGTCTACTGGTCTTTTGCAGATTTTGAAATCTCTACCGCCATAAACTCAACAGTGCTGTTCTAATAGCAAGAGGCACCCATTAAAAACCTATGGTATAGGGGGCAGCTGGGTAGCTCAGTGGAGTGAGAGTCAGGCCTAGAGACGGGAGGTCCTAGGTTCAAACCCGGTCTCAGCCACTTCCCAGCTGTGTGACCCTGGGCAAGTCACTTGACCCCCATTGCCCACCCTTACCACTCTTCCACCTATGAGACAATACACCAAGATTAAGGGTTTAAAAAAAAAACAAACCTATGGTATACATAGAACCTTGCTAATCAGTAGGTGAGATGACAATAAAAAGAATAGATAGTTTATATATATATAGGGCTTTAAGGTTGATGAGATGCTTTTCGATCTATTATATAATTGGATTAAAAGTTAAGAAGTTTAGATAAGACAAATCTCCCAGTCCATATGAAATTTATCCTTTTGGAGTGAGGATTAGACAAACACATAAAAAGTTATGATACACAAAGCCAGATGATAACTGTAAAGACCTATGAGAATTCTAAAAAAATGTCCATGAATATTTTATGGTAAAAAGTATATTGAAGTTCCTGATTTGGATAATTCTCTCCTTTGGGGCATCAAGATGACCCATTGGATAGAATGTCGGTCCTGGAGTCAGAAAGACTCACTTTTGTGAGTTCAAATCTGACTTTAGACATTTAGGAGCTATGCAACCCTGGGTAAGTTACGTAACCCTATTCGACCAAGTTTCTTCATCTGTAAAATGAGTTGGAGAAGGAAATGGCAAAACACTCCAGAGTCTTCACCAAGAAATCCTACAAGGAGTCACAGAGAATCAGACATGACTGAAACAACTGAATAATAAACTCCCTTACTCTGGGGACATTATATAGTGATACTCTAATTTATCTACATCTTACCTGGCTCTGTGCAACTTTTTCCTTGCCCTAGTATGTGGGTATCCTGAATGTAGATTGCTTCTGGCTGCTAGACTATTCTTTCTACACCCCATTGGAGAGAGTCCTGAAGAGGCATGACTTCCTAATAGTATATACTCATCAATACCAAAATCCAGGAAGGATTAAGCTCATATCTTCTTGTAATTAAGGAGCAGAATAAAAACCTTCAAGATCAATTTCTTAACCTTTCTTTCCCACAGATTTTTTTTTTTTGGTGCTAATTATTATCTCTTATTCCTCTGCTCAATAGCTCCTATACAAATATGGAACCTTTAATATTCCTGAATTAGGAACACATTGGGATCACAAGCTTACTGCTGGAAAGGACCTTAAAAACTATGTAGTCAACCATCTCATTTTTCAGATGAGGAAACTGAGTCACAGGTTAAATGTCTTGCTCAGGGTCACACAAGCATCAAGTGGTTATATATGTCTGGGTGTGGTTCAGTAGATGGAGTGCTAGATCTGGAGTTAGGAAGATTCATCTTCATTGACTTCAAATCTGGCCTCAGACACAAGCTGTGTGATCCTAGACAATTCACTTAACCCTGCTTGTCTTAGTTGCCTCATCTGTAAAACGAGCCAGAGAAGGAAAGGGCAAACCACTCCAATATTTCGAGCAAGAAAGCCCTAAATAAGGTCACAACGAGTTGGACACAACTGAAAAGACTGAACAACCAATGTCAAGTTTGATGTTATGTAAATTAATTCTATATAAATTTTATCTCTTGGTTTTCTTTGGAAAAACAAAAACAAAAACAAAAATTCCCCAAGGCAAATCCAAGCAGAGAAAGTTTATTATATTATATAGACTATAGGCAGTTGACGCTGCCCTCTTCTATAGTACAATGAAAATACACTGGATTTGAAGTCAGAGGAGTTGGGTGCAGATCTTAGCTCTGTTACTAACTACCTGTGTGACTACGAACTGAATGATGCCATCCCTCTGAACCTCACTTTCACTACCTGTAAAATTAGGGCAGCGACTCCCAAAGATCTCTTCTAATTCTAGATCTATGGTTTCTGCAAGATGAAGAAAGTTCAAAGAACAACCACCATTATAAAAGTCTAGTCTGTCTAAGAGCCTTTATCAGCTTTGTCTTTACTTGGAACTAAATCATCCACAAGGGAATCCACACCCACAACAAAGCTTCTAGTGCTCAAGATTCCTTTAGGACTGGCATCCCTTAGATTCTTTGTGAAAGGGACAATAAAACCATTTATCATTTCCCAAAGCCTTGAGATCTTAGGGTGGAGATGAAAGAGGAAGAGGAGAATTCTCATGATAAAGTTTCTGAGAAGAATGGGAGTAACACCCTTAGAAATATGGGTGTGGCAGCATGACCAATTTGGGCATCTACCAACTAAAGCTTCAAGATCTCCTGATAGCTCCTGGGGTTTCTGCTTTTCACTATATTCTCATGTTAGAATTTCAAAGCAAGGCCAATTCTTTCTTCTTTTCTTTTTTACATCATAGACAATTGAGAGCAAAAGTGAAATTTACCCAAGATCATAGATAGTTAATATCTCACCCAGAGCTAGAATTGAGAACTTCTGACTGTCAGGCCAGTGCTTTTTCTATTATCCTGCATTAGTCAATCCATCAGTCATGTTTTTAATCTTATGTACATTTACAAAGCATACAACAACAAACTTTTTCTTGAAGACAGAAAGATATGGATGTAGATCTCTGTTTCTCTCTTCTCTGTCTGTCTGTCTGCCTCTCTCTCTCTCTCTCTCTCTCAATCTCTGTCTGTCTTAGAAATGTGCTGGTTCTACTATCAATGAGAAAGAAAAGAATTTAAAAAAGAAACCCTCATGGTTCTCTTTTATTTTTGTCTATTTATTGCCCCCATCTAGTTTTATCCTTTAATGCCCTGGTATAATCTGGCTTCTCTGGGCCTCTCACCAAATTTTTTTTTAACATATTTTCTCCCCAATATGAGAAGATATCACTTATAATCTACCAACCATTTCAATAAGATTAGTGAAACAAATTTATGTTTTAAACCAGTGTTGCCCTTGGATGCTGTATTTCTCTGCTTGGTAAAAAGATAACATGTCTGTTACCTAAATTGTTTTTTCAGGCCTTTTGAATTCTTTTTTCTTGGTAACTGATTTATGCTAAATAAAGTTTTTAAGAAAATGGTCATAGTGCGTATGTCTGCTGTTTTATTCATTTACCATTTTTTTCATCTAAATAAACCAATCTGCAGTTACCTCAAATGCATTACATACCTTCTAATTTTGATAATTTCTTTTAATTTGGTATTAATTTTAATCTTTGATCTAATAAGTCAGTGGTCTGATTGGCTACAGGTACTTAATTCAGAAATGAGCATCAGGTCTGTAACCAATAATTTCCTGTCTGTTTAAATATTGTTTTCAGGTTCATGCTTGCTATGTAAAATGCCTCTTAACTTTCTTCTTGAAGAAAATATTCATGTTAGATAGGAATGAACCTTTAATATGGTAGTGTTGGTAATGCCAAATCATGTTTACCAGTATATTTTTTTCCATGATCACCTGTCCATTTTTCATTTGTTATCCCTAAGATTTAAAGTATATCTTGATTTAATTAATCAGGTCTCACTTAATTCTTAGTAGAAATTTTCTCCTTGTTTTCTAAAACAGATGTTGGTACATACATAGCAATTTTCTTTGTGCTAGACCTACCTAAACTTTTTATATATTACACAGGAAGCCAAAAGAGCTCCTGTATGCATGATATTTTAACTCTTTATTTTAATTTACTTTCCCATCAGAAGGACATAGAATTCCTGGTGATATTTCAGACCCACAAGGTTTTTTTTAAATCAGATTTTTTTTTAGGCTCTGCCCCACAATTGGCATGGAGGCAGTAATAGATTTTGTTAAAAATATCTGCAGGCATCTTCATGGTCAATTCATTTGATAGAAAACAAACCTGTTTGGAGAAAGCACCATGAAGATGCCTGCAGAAACCTACACTGCATCAAAAAGATCCAGAATGAACTTTGGGGTGTAGTTGATTGAACTATGGGGAGTTGAATGCATTTGTTTTGAATGTACGCTCTTATGCTGAAGGGGACTGCCCCCTAATTGGCTTTTTGTCAATGCGCCTAGCAATCATTGGATCATTGGTTTTGTCCACTTTTCTTTTCATCCCCAAATTTCTGTAATTTAAAAGTTAATTATGTTTACAAGAGCTTTCGGGGAGACCAGTCTCCCTCTGCTCTTCAGGGGGGAATGTGATATTGGAAATTTAGGAGTCCCTGAACCAATTTTGAGGTCCCTGATCTAAATTTACTGTGGACATTTAAGGCTCTTTCAAACTACATTTCCCATGATTCATGGCTTACATAAATGATGTAGGCAATTACCTAATAACGTAGAGAGAAGAATAAAGGCAGAGTGGCTGGAAGGGGATGCTCTCTTTTCTGGCTGAAGCAGCTTGGGGGCAGAGGTAATGGCAGGACTTTCAAACTAACTATTAACAGGCACATGGCTTTATTTTTCTAATGACTCCCAATAAATCCTTTAAAACCCTAATATTTTTAAATCTATCCTTTATACCCATTTTATTTCTTACATACTCTAAGTGCTGCACCTGTGACATCCAGCTCAGCACCCAGCAAGGGTTCTAATTCTTGATCTCCACATGGAGGTCCTGGTGACATCTTCAACCAGAAATCCACTTATGCAAGCCTCTTCCTTCAGCCCAAGTCACTCACCCAGCAAGCCTCTCCAGCACAGAATGCTCCAGCCCAGGAGAGTCCAGGAAAAGTGACTGCTTCCAAGAGTCTCCCTTTAGCCTGGTTCACCAATGCAGAATGAATGAATGAATCCTTGGACTGGCCTTTTTATTTTATTTATTTATTTATTTTTAAAATTTTAAAGATTTATTAATATTTATTTTTAACATGGTTACATGATTCATGCTCCTACTTTCCCCTTCACCCCCCGCATTTCCCCCACCCATGGCCGACGCACATTTCCACTGGTTTTATCATGTGTCCTTGATCAAGACCTATTTCCAAATTGTTGGTAGTTGCATTGGTGTGGTAGTTTCGAGTCAACATTCTCAATCATGTCCACCCCAACCCTTGCGTTCAAGCAGCTGTTTTTCTTATATGTTTCCTCTCCTGCAGTCCTTCCTCTGGATGTGGGTAGCATCTTTACCATAAATCCCTCAGAATTGTCCTGGGTTTTTGTATTGCTGCTGGTACAGAGATCCATTACATTCGATTTTATCATAGTATATCAGTCTCTGTGTACAGTGTTCTTCTGGTTCTGCTCCTTTCACTCTGCATCAGTTCCTGGAGGTCTTTCCAGTTCACCTGTAACTTCTCCAGTTTGTTATTCCTTTTAGCACAATAGTATTCCATCACCAGCATATACCATAATTTGTTCAGCCATTCCCATTGAAGGACATACCCTCCTTTTCCAGTTTTTTGCCACCACAAAAAGCACAGCTATAAATATTTTCGTACAAGTCTGTTTATCTATGATCTCTTTGGGGTACAAACCCAACAATGGTATAGCTGGATCAAAGGGCAGGCAGTCTTTTATAGCCCTTTGGGCATAGTTCCAAATTGCCAGCCAGAATGGTTGGATCAGTTCACAACTCCACCAGCAATGCATTAATTGGACTGGCCTTTTTAAAGCAGTTTTCTTGATGTCACTTCCTGTCACTCTCTCACTTCACAGGAACCAATCACAGCTTCTCAACTTGCCTAGCACTTGGGGGGTAGGGAGAAGGTGGGGAGGTGTGCAGTGGCCTTTGGAAGTGTGAGCTTACTCTAGTAAGTGACTTATGAACTCTCTTACTTAATGGTTAGCTAAGTGCCAAGTAAGAGTACTTTAAGTTCTTGACTTGATTAAAGTTTGCTGATTCATTATATTAAAAATAAACCAAGAGATTCTAATTCTCTCTTCACAATAAGAAGAACATTTTGGCTACTGTGTGGAGAATGAATTGAAGGAAGGAGACTGAGAGGAGATACCAGTTATGATACTGATACAATAGCCTCACAAGAGGTGATGAACATATTACCGAGGTTTTCAGCAGCTTATGGAAAAGAGTATATGGGTACAAGGGATCTTACGGAAGTAGAATAAGCAGAATTTTGCAGCTGATTGATAGGACAGGGAAGAATTGAGGATGATTCTGATGTTATAGAACTAGAGTGACTTGGGAAGACGGTATTCTCAATGGAAACAGGAAAGTTAGGAAATATGGTGGGTTTAATAGGAAAGGAGACATATATAAAGTGATATGATGATGATATTTCTCACATATAGTTAGTACCCTTAGCACAGTTCCTGTCACATTGTAAGTGGTCAATAAATGTTTGTTGAGTTGTTGACTCATACCCCAAAATTTCCTCCTACTGCAGTAAATTTATTATATAGCAAAGCCATTTGTATGAGTAGAACAGTAAGGGACAAAGTGTGGAATAATGATGTCACTAGAGAAACCAAATTAAGTGAAAGATGAAACTTTCAGTGAAAACAAACAAACAAAACAAAACTCTAAGCTTATTTTTTCACTTTCTTATGGAAAACAAAAGCAAAAGAGAAAAGTTCAGTGGAAAGCCCTAGCTCAATGTCCATATTTTTAATTACTTAAATTTCTTATTTAATGAATTATTTCTATTTGAGATTGTTCAATCTCTCTCTGAGCTAGAATTCAAAAAAAAAGTAAGTAATTATGGAAGAGCTTTTGCAGAATGTATTAACATGTAGGAATGCCTGTTCCTACCCTTTCATCCAAGGGATACTTCCTGTCCTATTCTGGCACTTCCTTTTATTAGAGAATCATTTGTCCAACCAATCTTCTTCCTTACCTGCCTCCTAGGCATCATGTATCTCAATCTGGTTCTGTCTAGAGCTAGCTCATAATGGCTCTAATTGATGATTAAATATTCAGTGTAAGCATTTATACCTTTGAGATCTCAAACACTATAAATCAGGCCTTGATGTATTATTTTGTTGATTTTCTAGACTTAAGAAGGTAATAGAGAAAATATAAATAATGCAGAATTTGCATGTGAGCCACCTTGTTACAGTTTTTTTAATTTGAAAATTTTTAATTAATTAATTAATTAAGAATATTTTTCTATGGTCACATGACCCATGTTCTTTCCCTCTCTTCTTCCCACCCCCTTCCCATAGCCAATGAGCAATTCCACTGGGCTTTACATGTGTCATTGATCAAGACCTATTTCCATATTATTAATATTTGCATTAGGGTAATTGTTTAGAATCTACATTCCCAATCATATCCCAATTTACCCATGTGATCAAGCAGTTGCTTTTCTTCTGTATTTCTACTCATGCAGTTCTTTCTCTGGATGTGGAGAGCATTCTTTCTCATAAGTCCTTCAGAATTGTCCTGGATCATTGCATTGCTGCTAGTAGAGAAATCCATTACATTTGATTGTGCCACAGTTTATCTGTCTCTGCATATAAGGTTCTCCTGGTTCTGCTCCTTTCGCTCTGCATCACTTCCTGGAAGTTGTTCCAGTTCACATGGAATTCCTCCAGTTCATTATTTCTTTCAGCACAGTAGCATCAACCTTGGTACAGTTGTAAAAGTAGCTTGCTGCCATTGTTGCCTCCCCAAACCCAGACAATTAGTTCTCTCTAATCCCTAATATGTTCTGACCTGTCTTTCTCCTTGTACATTCTGAAATCTCTCTTGTATTGTTAAAATTCTCCTTCATTCATGATATCTTCTCATCATTCTTTCATTTTCTGGTGCCTACTGAAATCTAAAACAATACATCTTACTTAAAACTTTTTCTAATGCTAGCATGAAGTCCCAGGAGAAGGATATAGGATACCCCTTACTTATGTAAAAAATAAAATTAATATATAATGATAACTTACAAAATATTATGGTTTTATAAGATTTACTGGTAATCTCTAGAAAATGAAACTACATACCATGCTAGCTTAGGCTGTTCAAACAGCCCACCATTCCCAACTCTACCATGCTGCCATAGGAAGGAAAGAGCACTGCAAATGCCAGTCCCTCAATTTTAACCTCCTGTCTAGGAGCCAGTGGACTCGGGGAAATGTAGTTCAAAGACCTCCAAATTTCCCTTAACACACTCCCCAGTGCCATTTTCAGTCTCTGGCACCTATCAAAAAACTTTTTCTCTTCCTTTCCAGATGACTGTTTCCAGTCAGATTTGTATTGCTTTCATCCATAGACTTCTCAGTCACTCTCTTTCTCTTCTAATTAGTACCTGTGTCACAATTTTCTCTCACCCAATCTCTATCTCCTTTGATTCAATTGAGTAACCAGCAAGCATATATTAAACTCATGTTCTAGATAATATATTAGGCACTTGTGAATAAAGACAAAAATGAAACAGATATGAGGGACTGCCAATGCAATAGCTCAATTGAGCTTGGAAATATGATGTCACAAGTGAGAAATAATAAAAAATGGGTTTGGGCCAACCAATTCCTTAACCTACCCAATTCCTATGACCTCTGTCCCTTCAACTACCTTAAACATGCATAGTAGTGGTCATACCTTGGATTCCCCCTGCCCAATTAGTCTAGACCAGTGATTCCCAAAGTGGGTGCCACCACCCCCTGGTGGGTGCTGCAGCGATCCAGAGAGGTGATGGCCACAGGTGCATTTGGGGGTGGTGAATAATTGTAAGGGGGCAGTGATAGTTGTGACAGGGGGCGCTAAATAATATTTTTTCTGGAAAGGGGGTGGTAGGCCAAAAAAGTTTGGGAACCACTGGTCTAGATCCTATACTTTTCAGTTATAACTGCATCCTTTCTCATGTTTTGTGACTACAACGGAGAAGTCTGAGGTTCAGTTAATGCTCTGAGATGCTCAAGCTTTTCTGCTTCCTCTGTTCTGCCATCAGACTCTTTCCTCTCCCCTTAAAAGCTTGAGTATTTTTGATCCATACTATTTCCTTGTTAATTTGAATTTCTTCCAAATCCCCCTGAGTGATGATTCCAATGAGAAGTGTTATTATTCTCCCTCTGTCCCTTTCCCTTATTACCAATTTAAAAGTTTTCACCTTTATCTTTTTACTACTATATTGTGGTAAGTTTCATACAGGTAATCATTTGTAATCAGTCAATCAGGTAACCTGGACAATCCAACATTGACCTTGTTTAATATCCTGTAAATGATTCTGAGTGTACTAAAAACAATTTTAGTCTGAATTTAATCTAATCTAAACTTATCTCAATCAGAGTACCTTCTGGAGAACTGAAAGGCAATCGTAGCATAGCAGAAAGAGTACTGTATTTAGAGTCAGAAGAGTTGGATTTGAATCTCTGTTCCAAAAAATAACTACCTGTTTGAATTTGGGCAAATTGCTTTGCCTCTCTCAGCCTCAGTTTATCCTTTGTGAAAATCAAGGGGTTGGACTAGAAGTCCTCTGTGGTTCCCTTCAGGGTCAATTCCTTTGATTAAGCCTTCCATTTAACATGTGATGGTAGGGACAACTAGGTGGCTCAGTGGATAGAGCATCTGGCTTGGAGTCAGGAAGACGAGTTCAAATTTGGCCTCCAACACTTACTAGTTGTGTGATCTTGGACAAGACACTTACCCCTGTTTGTCTCTCTTTCTTAATCTGTAAAATGAGCTAAAGAAGGAAAGGTCAAACCACATTAGTATCCTTGCCAAGAAAACCCCAAATGAGGTCATGAAGAGTTGGACATGATTGAACAAATTAACATAGAGGCCAGGACAAGTTTGCTGAGATGCCAATACGTCCTATTTATATCTCATAGTTAGGATAATGGCAAGAGTTTTGAAATGTTATCCACAATTCTGGTAAATTCAGAAGGAGAACTATTGTAGGGATTAAATTTAGGGTTTGACTAAATATATGAGAATTCTAAAATAATATGGTGGTCGCCAATTTAAAAATATGATAGCTCAAGTCAAAATGACTTTCAGTAGTTTATTTACAAAGAGGTGGAAAGAAAAAAATAGAGAAATATAAGAGGGCAGAGAAAATGTCTAGTCTATCACACTAAATGTTGCTCTGGTGTCCAGAGAAACTCTGGCAGGGTTTGATAACCCTCAGCTGGAGGACCCAATGGTAAATTAACAGGGGTTCCATGCACTCAGTATCCTCCAGGAGGTTAAGGCCTCTCCAGACCTAATCTCTCCAGAAGCCAGGAAAGGAGGGTCAGCTACTCACTCACCCAAGATGTACTCCAAAGGAGAAGATCCAGGAGCAGTCTTACCAGAAGCAGTTCAAGAGCCAAAGTCCCAGTTTAAGTCCCAAGCCAAAGCTTCAAGCTGAAGCTTCAAGCCAATGACCCCAGCCAAAGACCAAAGCAGAAGATTCCCTTGGACAGGAAAGTTCAGGCCTTTTCCCAGGTCACTTCCTGACCCTTCCTCCACTTTACAGGGACCAATTGCAGTCTATCAATTTGCTTAGCACTACCCAGAGGGTGGTCAGTCACCTTTGGTGTTGTAACCCACCTTAGTAAGTGGTTTTGGAACTCCCTTACTTAGCATTAAGTAGGGGTGTTTAAGTTTTTGGTTGGTTAATTTAAAAATAGACAAGGGGAGAGTTAATCCTGTCTTCACACTATAGATGTATAGCTAATAAGAAAGTTTAGAAGTGTTTTGGGCATATGACTAATCCTTGAGGATAAAATCACAGAGCTTATTATCATTTTGGGGCAAAATATACTTTTTAAAAACTATTGTTTATTAAAGAATTTTAAGCTGGATGGGTTTTAGATTTACCTGGGGTAATTTTGAATTTTTTTTTTTTGAATCACAAAAGAGACTTGTATAAGAACTGATGAATATCACTCCTCTGGCTGTTTTTGGAAAACCCTGAAAGGATACTTCAAATAGAAACATAAGGAAGGACAGAGGTGGGGAAGATGCTGAGAAAGTTGATAATATCTTTTTAGGGAGGTAATAGCCTTAGTATGTCTCTTACATAATTGGGGAAATGGTTAAATAATTTGTGGTACATAAATCAAATGTCAAGGAATATTATTGTTTCATAAAAAAGTGATAGAGGGAACAGCTAAGTGGCTCAGTGGATTGAGAGCCAGGCCTAGAGATGGGAAGTCCTGGGTTTAAATCTGACCTCTGACACTTCCTAGCTGTGAGACTGTGGGCAAGTCACACAGTATTGATTCTAAGAGGGAAGGTAAAGGTATTTTTTTAAAAAAAGTAATGGAGATAATTTTAGAGAATCCTGAGTATTAGCAACTAACAGAGTGAAGTAAGCAGAACCATGAGAACATTTTATAAAAAGACAATATTATAGAGAAAACAAATTTGAAACAGTTAAACAATGCAATGACTTAACCAAACAATGCAATGACCATGTTTCCAAGAGCCCTATAATGAAGCATGTTACTGACCTCTTGGCAAAGAAGTGATGAACATAATATTAAGAAAGAGTAATTCAGCTTGGGAGGTAGTCACTTATATGTATTCATTTTACTGGACTATGCTTATTTCTTATAATGGGATTTTTTTCCCTTTATTTGATCCTAGTTTTTAAGGAATCCAATTCTTCTTCTTCTTTTTTTTTTTAAAACCTTACCCTTTCATTTTGGAGTCAATACTGTGCATTGGCTCTAAGGCAGAAGAGTGGTAAGGGCTAGGCAATGGGGGTTAAGTGACTTGCCCAGGATCACACAGCTGGGAAGTGTCTGAGGTCAGATTTGAACCCAGGACCTCCCATCTCTAGGCCTGGCTCTCAATCCATTGAGCTACCCAGCTGCCCCCTTCCGACTATTCTTTTTTTTTTTTTAACCCTTAACTTCTGTGCATTTGGCTCTTAGGTGGAAGAGTGGTAAGGGTGGGCAATGGGGGTCAAGTGACTTGCCCAGGGTCACACAGCTGGGAAGTGTCTGAGGCTGGATTTGAACTGAGGACCTCCTGTCTCTAGACCTGACACTCAATCCACTGAGCTACCCAGCTGCCCCCTCCCTTCCAATTATTCTTAAGTTGACTTTGATTGATTTTCCAGATCAGATGATTTTGATAACAAATATTTTACCCTTCTTTTTTCTCAATGATTTGATTAAGAACTGTTTAAATGAATCATTGATTTCTATTTGATTTAGTCTGTTTTCATGAGGTCTACTTCTTGCATAAGGTGAGCTAGCTGCTTTTTCCTATAGGTTATTTGTTTTCCTTCTAAGTCTTTCTGCCATAGTCTTACTTAATTTGTAACTGGCTTCATTTTGTCTAGATGCTAATTTCATCTTTGTGAGAAATCAATTTTTCCCTTGACCTCTGCCTAAAGTTCTTATGGAATTATTCTTGTTTAGGGCAGAAGAATAATGATTTTTTTTATATTAATCAGAATTTTAGAAAAAAATTTACTCATCCTTCCAGCTTTAGATCTTGAATTGGGGCTCTTTTGTGTAATGGTCTGCCTTGCTTATCTTCTATGTGCCACTTGGGTTCCTGTGCTGACCTCCGCCTTGCACAGTTAGGTTCCTTTGATCTTTGAGCTTCAGAGCTCTAGATACATTATGGAGCAATCAAATTTAACAGACTTTTCTACTAGTAGCAATGCAATGAAAGAGGACAATCCTGAGGGACTTATGGGAAAGAACTCTATTCACATCCAGAGAAAGAACTGTGGGAGCAGAAATGCAGAAGAAAAACATATGATTGATCATGTGGTTTGATGAGGATACAATTGGGGTTTGGGCTTTAAAAGATCACTCTATCACAAATATGAATAATGTGGAAATAGGTTTTGAACATGTAAAACCCAGTGGAATTGCTTGTTAGCTCTGGGAGAAGGAAAGAACATGAATCATGTAACTATGGAAAATCCTCTTAATTAATTATAAAGAAAAAAAAGAAAATACGACTTTAGCTGGGATTTGAAGGAAGCCAGGGAAGTCGGGAGGTGTAGATGAGGAAGGAGAACATTCCAAGAATTTGAGATAGAAAAAATATCTAAGCCAAGAGATGAAGTGTTTTGTATGAGAAACAGCAAAGACACCAGTGTCACTCAATCATATAGCACATAGGGTAGGGCTTTAGGGTCTAAGAAGACAGGAAAGATTAAGGGATGACTAGTTTAGGAAGCACTTTGATAGACAAATGAAATATTTTGTATTTGAATAGAAAGGTGATAGGGTGCTGCTGGAGTTTATTGGGAGTGGTTGGGGAATGCTGGTTAAACATACACTTTAGGAAAATCACTTTGGTGGCTGAATTGAGGATGGTTTGGATTGGAGAGAGACTTGAAGCAGGCAGACCCCTGTAGGTTATTGTAATAGTCCAGCCATGAAATGATGAAGTCCTGCACTTGTATGGTATAAGTGACAGAGAGAGAGAGAGAGAAGGGAGTGTATTTGAGAGGTCTTTCAAAGGTGAAATTGACAAGCCTAGGTATGGATCAGATGTAGGGGAGTGAGTTGAGAGATAACGGGGAGCCCTATACTTGGGTTCAAAAATGAACTTCACAAATATAAGATGAGAGATACAAAGCTAGGCAACAGCTAGGAGGAAAAAGATTGGAAGTGGACTGGAAGCCCAATATAAATCAGCAGGGTGAAAACTAATGAAACCCTAAGCTGCATTAACAGAGGCATAGAATTTGAAGATGACTCGATAGTCCCCAAGTATAATGCTTTTGGTTAAACCATATCTGGATTATTGTGTTCAGTTCTCAGTGTCACATTTTAAAAAGGACATTAAATTGAACCATAAGAAATGATGAACAGGATGAGTTTAGAAAAACCTGGGAAGACTTAAATGAACAAATGTAAAGTGAGATGAGCAGAACCAGGAGACCAATGTATACAGTAACAGAAATATTATTCAATGATCAACTGTGAAGGATGAAACCAGGGATCGGCAACATATGGCTCTCGAGCTATATCTGGCTCTTTTGAGGACCAGATATGCCTCTTTCTGCAGGAGCCATAAAGTCAATTTTTTTTAGGCGCTGTTACAGGAGCGCACACTGTGAGCACTGTACGCCTCTCACAAAATTACATTTTAAAAAATGTGGCGTTTATGGCTCTCACAGCCAAAAAGGTTGCTGACCCCTGGACTAACCATTATCAGGAACAGAAGTTCCCAAGATAACCACAAGGGACTGAAGATGAAAAATGCTATCCACGGCCAAAGAAGGAACTGTTGGAACCTGATTGCAGATCATAATATGCTATCTTCCACTTTATTTTCTTCATGAGTGTTTTTTTTAATTATATGTGTGATATGTGACTTCTGTAATGGTATGGGCAATATGGAAATATGTTTTGCATGAAAGTATTGATATAACCTATATGAGATTATTTATTGCTTTGGGGAAGGGGGGAAGGAAGGTAGGTAAAAATCTGAATCATAAAATGTCAGAAAACAATTGCTAGAAATTGTTTCTACATGAAACTGAAAAAAAGGAATGAACAAATGAAACTCTGAAAGGTAAAGAATGTTGAAGGATTTTGAATGCTTGTTGTATGGACACTGGTAGAAGGAATTGGGATGTTTACCCTAGAGAAGAGAAGATCAAGAAAGGCTTTTCAGTCTTTGAAGAGTTATCTCTTGGAAGAGGAAATGGATTTTTTTTTTGAGAGGGGACCCAGAGAACAGAGATAGGGGCAATGAGCAAGAGCTGTGAAGAGGCAAATTTCAACTTGATAGAAAGAAACACTTTCTAATAATCAGAACTGTTCAAAAGTGGAATGGACAGCCTCAAGGGGCAAAGTGTTACCTCTTTTTAGAGATTTTTGGGTAGAAGCTGGATAATCTATAGTTGTGGAGAGTATTCTATGATTGATTTCAAATTCTGAAATTCTGTGGAAGTTATTTAGCATGATAGCTTTTATTTACTATTTTTTCTTTAAAAAACTAAAATTAAAAAAAAAAGACCAAAAAAACCCAACCAAGAAATAAAAAGTAAATATAATAGAAAAATCATTTTTAAACCCTTACTTTCTGTCTTAGGATCATTACTAAGTTTTGGTTCCAAAGCAGAAGCTTAAGGGCTAGGCAACTGGGGTTGTGACTTACCTAGGGTCACCCAGGTAACAAGTGTGTGAGATCATATTTCAACCCAGGACCTTTCATCTCTAGGTCTGGATTTCAATCCAGAAAGCCACTTAACTGCCCCATAAAGTATTCATTTAACAGTAAACTTAAGAATCAATAAGTAAATAATCTATTAATTATAAAGTTTGGGTTCTCCTTAGAGTCTTTTCTTCCATATACCACAAAGCATGTCTGGTTCATTGCCTCAACTTGTTGCTTTCCTGTGTAAGACCATCACCAGAAGAATGAAGAATAGGTGGTCAAATCTGCTTTGTCACAAGGACCCTTAGGCTATAAGAAGCTTTCATCCCCCTCAATTCTCCAAAATATATTCATTTATCTACTCTCCCCATCCCTCATTGTACTGTTTAATGATAAAAAGTCACTCAGAATGATTCCAGAAAGTAGTCTGGGCTTCCTCTCTGCAAATTTTCTTAGCCACTCTTATGCACTAGATTTCTTCTCTTGATTGGGTCATTTAAAAATGGTTACAGATTGGTTTTTAGGACACTAAATTTCAACTCAGGAAATGGATTTCTAATTTCATCTCAGACACTAACTATGTGACCCTGGCTAAGTCTCCTAACCTCTTTGGCACTTCTCCTATTTCCCTCAGTTACTCATCTATAAAATGGGAACATATTTGAAAAGAAAATTGTGAACCACTCTAGTATCTTTGCCAAGAAAACCTCATAGATAAAAGTCCATGAGGTCATATAGAGTTGGACTTGACTAAATGAATAACAATATATATATATAATATAATATACATATATATAATATACACACACACATAACTTCATACTCTAATAGACTGTTATGATATTGTCAGTGAATCCTATCTTCTGAAGCTAGTACTGTTGAATTCTTTCCTTGTGTTTCATGCATGTTACCTAGTAGAGATCTGTAGATTTGTGGATTTCAGACTTATCTTCACAAGTTCAAATCCAGATTTACTGACTCTAAGCCTTGTTTGCCTTAGTTTCCTCATCTGTCCAATCAGCTGAAGAAGGAAACAGTAAATCACTCTAGTAAATCTTTGTCAAGAAAATCCTAAAGGGGGTCATGAAGAGTCGGACACAACTGAGAACAATTGAACAATAAAACTGTGATTTCATATGGAGAACCTAGAAAAGTGTAATAACCCTAAATAGAGAAGAATCCCAGGCCATGAATTCAAATCTTTAAATGATGATTTAGTATATATAAGTTTAGGGAATAATTTGAGCCACAGTACTAGCATATAGTAAGTATTTAATACATGCTTCCTTGCTCAATAACCTTAAA
The DNA here is from genome assembly GCF_016433145.1 of Gracilinanus agilis. Taxonomy (NCBI): domain Eukaryota; kingdom Metazoa; phylum Chordata; class Mammalia; order Didelphimorphia; family Didelphidae; genus Gracilinanus; species Gracilinanus agilis. Next base: position 611,467,759 of record NC_058132.1, on the reverse strand, counting down.
AAGCCAAAAGAATAGAACTAAAGAAGATTTTCTCATTCACATTCAACAATGTGTTAAAATTCAAGCTAGAAATTCCAGGCTTAACTCTGAATTTATTGGCTCAGAAGATATAATAGCAGTTCAATTAGGAGAAAAGTAATTGTGCCCAGAGCCAGTACTGGGCAATATTTTCTGTGTCATGCCTCTCCTAAAGCAGATGATAAAGGAAGGTAAGAAGATGCAAGACAAGTCATACTGGCCTGTCAAGTGTCCCACCTAATTCCTTCTGACGCGTCCGATGCAGGTGACACGTTCTTGAAGGTGTGGATAGGCAGTTAATTTCATGTAGAGTAGGAGGTGTGTTTTGCTTTTTTTTTTTTTTTTTTAACAATGAGAACATTATCTGAATTATATTCATTCTCTTTAGGGCTCAACATTAGCAACTCATAGCAACTGGATATTATTCTTGAATGAGCAAAAGCCACTGAGGCTTCTGATTTTGCCTTTCTTTCTCTTTCTCTGGAAGTAAAGCTCATCAAGAGTTTCTGTTGCATGAAAATTTAGTGGAAGAAGAGGATAAACCCAGAGCAGTACTGTGGATTTCTGTCTTGTCCCCTTCCCATCAAAGCTATGCCTTGAAGAGGGTTCAATCCTGCTGGACACTGCAAGTGGGACAGCGAATCCACTATATAGTTCACTTTCCAGGAGTGCTGGAAAAGAAAGGATTGTTTCATTTGGTTGTTTGAAAGATGGCTTCACAATTCCATCAACTACGGATTCTGGTGTGGAAGAATTGGCTAGGTGTCAAAAGGCAGCCGGTGAGTAGAAGTTGGGATGATTTTTTTTTTAAGGCAGTCTGTTGCTAACAGGAGGTCAAAAGCAAAGACTTGTGAGGAGTTTTCTAAGAAGAATAGCAAGTTTTTTAGAATTCATTTCGGTATCTCTGTAGTCAGTAGGACAAGCCTAAACAAGGGAGAGAAGAAAAAAAATCTCACTTTTCCATAGACTCAAATAATCAGGGAATGTTTTACCTCAGCAAAGGGAAACATTATCCATTTTGTTACCAGTTAGTATGGTGTTTCTAGAAACCAGGCTATAAACCAAGTATGGTAGAACTGGGGATGATTTCATTTCAGGCTTACATGCTTTTGAATATTTACATATAAATTCAGTTAGAAATAGGATGAGTTTAAGGAGTTTGGTGCTTCTTCCCTCCAAAGGTACTAGTTAAAAAGAATAAACTTGAAAATAAATTAGGAATGAGATTTGGTATAGAGTTTATTGATCTGAGGAAAAATGGGGTGGTGGTGGAATAGGGACAAATTAAAGTCAAGACTTTCAAAACAGGATAAATGAGTTATCTTAGAACTAAAAACATGTTCTATGGAAATGGCGAATGAAAAATCAAGATGATCTTACTGAGTTACCATCATCTATTTTCCTCATGATGTTCATTGCAAAATCTGTTTCTGTTCTTACACTGATGTTTACTTTTCAAATTATAGAGTAGGATATTAGATTCTTACCAGATAGTATCCCTGGAGATTGGGAGTGGAAATGGCTTATGCTTACTGTGTGTCACACATTGGGAAGACTATTTGAAAACCTGAGAAATTCCAACTGGGAACTTTATGTGCTTTGACCAAGTATAGTATTTTCCAACTTTGGTTGAAAAACTAACAATAGCTAGTTTGTGGATTATGAAAAGCAAGCATTGATATGTGTCCCTTAATTTTTTTCTAGTAATTTTTTTCTTGTGATGGCCAACATATTAAATAAGTACTGGGGTATAAATCTTAAGTATGCCAAGAGAAGAAGGTAACTAATTGTCCACTTGACTTTCTGATCATGATTGAGGAAAGGATACTGAAAGGAAATGTATTTTTCACTCTATTTGAATATAGTTGTGGAATTATAAAGTCATTGGAAATTTTCTGACTTCTTTTCATTGGGACAAGCACCAAAAATAATCCCGTTTGTTTGTCAGGTGGCAGCTACCATGGATAAATTGGCAGAGTTTCCTAAGGGCAAGCTTTAACTCTTTAAAAGGGTTGTGCTAAAAATTTTTCAGAACAATTGTTTGTGATCGTGTGTGCTTGTGTGTGTGTGTGTATGTGTGTGTGTGTGTGAGGGTTTGGATGAAGGTTTGCATGAAACAAAGCTTTTAGAGAAAAGATGAAATACTTAAGGAGAGTCCTCCTTTAGTCCATTGCCTCCATGATTATTAAGGTTTTTTAATAATGGACACTATCATTAATAAACTGTCCATTGAATCTTTCTTATAACTTGACTGATCCATGAACATTAGCCACTGGCAAGACATATTCACAAAGAAGAGTTTCTCCTGGTCACTGTGCCTTTTGACATTTTAATAACAGTCTCCCTCACCTTGGAAGCTGTTGTTGTCTTTCTGTATTCTAGAACCAACATGTAGGCAGAGTAGATTGCATATTAAGCAGAGTCATCTCAGTAGTGACCGAAAGGGTGAAAGGAGTCAAGGCGTCATAGTTGAATGAGAGGAGAGAAAGGATTTGGAAATAAATGGGTGCAATGAAGCTTGGTGAGAGGTGAGAGGGTTAAGGGAAAAGAGTGAGAGAAAAAGATGAAAAATTTATAATACTGCCCCTATATCACTATCTCATTAATCTTTCTTTTTAAAATAACTGCCCTTGAAGCAACTTCTGAAAGTGTTGTCTTCAGAAAGTCTTTGGAAAACCCACACTTTTTACATGGGAAAAAAACATCCAAATCAGTAATTCATTAGCCTGAATTAGTTTACATGATGTCATGGGTGTTACTTGGGGAGATCTGGGTCTTAAGAGAAATTGACCAGTTTTGATGAGGAGGAGACCAAGGAAAGGAATGAGGTAATATTAATGGAGAAAAAAACCTGGGTGAGTCACTGCAAGGAAAGTCCCTACTGAACTACAGGGCAGTAGAGAATTAGGTATTTGGAGGAGGATGTAGTAGTAGCGCCTTTCAGGGAAGAGACCTTGAAAGGAGATAAATTTTATCCACATTAAAGTTATAGTCTTCACTCTGAAGACAAAGGATTTCAGCATTTTTGGTGATGTATGTTTATATCTGTTAGATAAGTTGTAGGGGACTATTTTTCTCAATAAGGGAATTCTCCATCTATTATCCAGTTATCAATACTATTAGCCCCAGCGCTAATAGTTTTTAAACTATTTTAACTTAGTTTAGAATCAGAGGATCTCAATTCAAATCCATTTTCTGGCTCTCAATAGCCAAATGATCTAAGGCAAATAATTGAACTTCACTGAGTCTCAATTTCCTTATCTATTGTTGTGAGGAAGATTAGTTAGTTTATTAAGTATTAGGACATTGGACTAGAGATCACTTCTTAAGTTGCTTCTATTTCTCGATCTTTGATACCATATCTCCATTTTCCCTTTAGAAGATTGATGATTTGGCGGATCTTCTGTGCCAGTTTCTCTACTTAGTCTCTCTTCTCTTCTTCTTCTTCTTCTTCTTCTTCTTCTTCTTCTTCTTCTTCTTCTTCTTCTTCTTCTTCTTCTTCTTCTTCTTCTTTCTTCTTCTTCTTCTTCTCCTCTCTCTCTTTTGTCCTTAATATTGGTTCTAAGACAGAAGGGCAGCAAAGGCTAGGCAATGGGGGTAAAGTGATTTGTTCAGTATCACATAGTTAGGAAGTGCTATAGGTCAAATTGGAATCCAGGACCTCCTATCTCTAGGCCTGGCTCTCTATCTACTGAGCAACCTATCTGCCCCCCTCTCTTGTTTTTTTCACTCTTTGAGTTTTTGCTGAGTGGGCAATAGGACTCAAATATAGAAAAGTCTTTTTAAAGTTCTTTTCTAGAGACTAGAATTTAATTTAGACATTTGGAGTCAAAAGAGGATTATGAAATGGATGTCCCTGTTCTCTTATACAGTTGCCCTACTGGCATATAAATCTCCTTTTCTTTTGTGTTAGAAAAGGATGTCAGATATTGTTTTAAATCAGTAGTGCGAAACTCAAAGGAAAAGGACCCACTAAACTATGCACTAAGGATCCCTAAAGACTGTCTATTAACTTAGAAGATCACATATGTACATATTTTAAATATTTCCCAGTTTCAATTAATATGGTTTGGACCACATTTGGGAGAATTGTGGATCATGCCTTTGTTACCTCTATTCTAGATAGATCTGTGGTCAGATGGTTTTCAATGTGTTCTCTACTATCCCCATATCTGGGTACACAGTGATTTGGGGGGATTAACTGAAAAGCTATAGTTAATCCTCAAGGAACACTGTGAGGTAGAAGAGAATGAGAGAGTCTGAGATCCAGTCATAGGATCAACTAATCAAGTATTTTATTAAGTACCCACTCTGTGTCAGGTACTAGGATTGATGCTGGACCCTCCAAGTCTTACTGAGTCCAGTGAATACATACACTTATTTGAAAACAACAGAGAAAATCAAGATAAAAGTAGGTGAATTTGATTGGAAAGGAGAATATTGGGCAGTACCACTAAGCTTCATTTCAGGTCAAGGAATGTCAATTTTTCTTCTGACTGTCATGACTGACAGCCAATGAGCAAGTTACTTTTCCTCCCTATGACTCAGTTTCTCCACTTAGAGGATTATTGGATGACATGATTTCTTAGGAATCTTCTACTTAAATGCTCCATTGCAGTCAAAAGTCATCTCTTTTTTTGGGCATTGGGGAGCAAAGAGTAATAATTTGAATTCTTTTTTTGTTCTGTTCTATTTTGTTGGCACGTACCTTACACTCAATAAATGTTTGGTGATTGATTGAAAGAAAGGAGAAAAGAATTGGATTAGGAAACTGCACAGATAAAATTAGAGATGTCAGAGAAGGAAGGGAAATGGAGTGGTAAAATCTGGGCATGGAAAAAGTGAAGACAACTGGAAAAACTGAAAATGGTGAAAGGGAAGCATGGAAAAAGGCATAGGATAGATGAAAATCTTGGTACTGTTATGCTTTCTAATCCATCAGGCAAATATGTTAAAATAAACATGATCTCTGCCATGTTCCTAAATTGTGTCACTCTAAACTAAATATCAAGGTACTAATTTTTGGAATTCAATCAATAATGAAATTGAACTGTAGCTGACAACCAAGAGCTATATATACCTTTATCTCATTATCCTAATGCCAACTTGTGGTCTAGGTACTACAGGTGTTATTTAGCTCCCTTTTATAGGAAAATAAAATGAGGTTTAGTGAAATTATGATTTGCCCATAGTCATACCAACAGAAAATGTCAGGATTTGAACCAAGGATTTTCTTGGCTCTAGGTTCAGTACTTTCCCCACTATGTAGTTATTAACTATGTCTTAAAGAAAAACATCTGTTAATTTTTTCAGAGGAGAAAGTTAAGGTAAAACAGAGTAAAACATAAAGCACAGGAATAGGTTGTATAAGGACAAAGATAAGGGAGAAAAAAGACTAAACTATTGAGGCAACAAATTTGTTCATTCAGGCTCTTTGAGGGCAGGGACTCTATTATCTTCTCCCCCAACCACCCCCACCCCCAAACAATACTGGGTGTTGGTTCCAAGATAGAAGAGTGATAAGGGCTAGGCAATGGAGGTTAAGCGACTTGCTCAGGTCACACAGTTAGGAAGTGTCTGGGTTCAAATTTGAACCCAAGATCTCCCATCTCTAGGCCTGGCTCTCTTTCCACTGAGCCACTTGGCTTCCCTGACTGTGTTACTTTGGCTCTTGCATCCCTAGTTCCTACTTTGGCACCTCATATGTCCCTAGAGCTTAATACATGCTTTTCAAATTGAATCGATTTTATCCATTCAATCAACAATTATCAAATACAACCAATTTTTTTGTAACCAGTTTTATTAATTAATTAATCTGCAACTTTGAATTTTTTATTTTTTAGAAAAATTTTCCATAGTTCATGATTCATGTAACTCCACCTACCCACTCCCCCCCCCCCCTTCCATCCCACTGGTTTCCTCATGTGTTATTGATCAAGACCTGTTTCCATATTATTGATAGTTGCACTGGGGTGATCCTTTAGAGTCTACATCCCAAATCATGTCCACATCAACCCATGTGTTCAAGCAGTTGTTTTTTTCTGTGTTTCTACTCCTGTAGTTCTTCCTCTGAATGTGGGTAGCGTTCTTTACCATAAGTCCCTCAGAATTGTCCTGGGTCATTGCATTGCTGCTAGTACAGAAGTCCATTACATTGATTTTACCTCAGTGTATCAGTCTCTGTGTACAATGTTCTTCTGGCTCTGCTCCTTTCACTCTGCATCAATTCCTGGAGGTCATTCCGGTTTACATGGAATTCCTCCAGTCTATTATTCCTTTGATCACAATAGTATTCCATCACCAGCATATACCACAATTTGTTCAGCCATTCCCCAATTGAAGGGCATACCCTCGTTTTCCAGTTTTTTGCCACCACAAAGAGCGCGGCTATAAATATTTTTGTACAGGTCTTTTTCCCTGTGATCTTTTTGGGGTACAAACCCAGCAATGGTATGGCTGGATCAAAGGGCAGGCAGTCTTTTAGGGTTCTTTGGGCAAATACAACCTACTTTTTGAAGATAGTCACTGCTAGGTTCTGAACAAATAGGATATGCTTTTAAATTGAAGAAGGAAACTAATCATAATAAAAATGTCTCAATAGACTCAATCAAAAAGGCACCCAGAAGCATCTAGTTATTGTTGTGAATAAAGCTCTAGACCTATAATCAGGAAAACCTGAGTTCAAATTTGCCTTCAGAAACTTCCTAGCTCTATGACCCTGGAAAAATTACTTAAGCTCTCTCTGCTTTAGTTTCCTCAACTGTAAAATGTAGATAATAATAGCGCCTACCTTCCATGGTTGTTGGGAGTACAAAATGAGATATTTATAAAGTTCTTTTTAATGCTGTGATAATGATATTAAATTAATTACAGGGGGGGGCAGCTGGGTAGCTCAGTGGATTGAGAGTCAGGCCTGAAGACGGGAGGTCCTAGGTTCAAATCTGGCCACAGACACTTCCCAGCTGTGTGACCCTGGGCAAGTCACTTGACCCCCATTGCCTACCCTTACCATTCTTCTGCATTGGAGCCAAAACACAGTATTGACTCCAAGATGGAAGGTAAGGGTTTAAAAAATAAATTAATTACAATAGGATCTCATTTTACAAGAACTCAACACATATGCATCCAGGTATATGACATTGGCAGTTGAAAAAAATAAAAGCAGAAAAACGAAAAATTTTAATTATGCACTAAATTTGTACCATTTTCCCAAGTAGCATAAAGTCCCATAGCAGTTCTTCCAATCACAGTCATTCTCACTCTGAGAAGTGTTAGTGTAAATAATTACATTGTTTTGCCTTAAACATTAACTTCACATCAGTCTTTGTCTGGAGTTCTTGCTTGGAACAAAATGTGTCCATGTCAGAGCAGTGTATCTCTTTGTTTCATTTAGTTATTACTATTTAGTTATTAACAATGGCCCCAAAGTAAAAAGTGGTGATACTGGTACCTCTGATAAGCCCAAGAAAAGTTGTAATGTGCCTAGGCATATTCACTTAAGAAATACTTAATAAATAATGGGGTTCATTATTAAGAGATTTTTGCCTTACTGGAAGGGTCTTAGAATGTAAAGTGAGGTCCTACTGTATATCTTAAAGTACTATACTGGTCACCATTATTATTATTAAGAAAGCATATTTATAATATAGATCTACCCAGGAGTAGAACAGTGAAGAAAGAGTAATAGACAGTTGTATAGATTGTCAAATAGAAGTTCATTGGTTAGATTTGACTGATAATAGCACCAGCTCAAGTTTGCCTAATGCTTGTGGTTATTATTCAGTCATTTTCAACTATGTTCTTCTCTTCCTTGACCTCTTTTGGAGTTTTCTTGACAAAGATACTGAAGTGATGTGCCATTTTCTTCTTCTGCTCATTTTACATACAAGAAAAGTGAGGCAAATGGGGTTAAGTGACTTGCTCAAGGTCATAAATTAGTGTCTGAGGCCAGATTTGAACTCAGGAAAATGAGTTTTTCTGAGGCTTAGCACTCTATCCACTCTGAAATTTTGTCATATAATTTTTACAACTTAAGAGTGATTTTCTTGTAGTGATTCTATGATGTAGACAAATCAGGTGTTACTATCTCCATTTTAGAGGGAACTAGGACTTAGAGAAGTTCAATGAGTTCCTCTTATACATACAGTGACAGAGGCAGGACTTAAACACAGGTTTATGACTTGGTTCAGGACTCCATCCACCATACTATGCCATTAGTGGAAAGAGTAGGCAGGATCCAAAGGGCACAGAGTTTGGAGAAATATTTACTTCCTGATCCTTCTGAGCCAGATGACTTCTTCCTCCTGTGTTAATCATCAAGGTGTACTTTTACCTGTTGGAGAGGCTATAGATATTATCATCTGCTGATATTATCTAAAAAGTCAATTCATAATTTTATTTCACCATTTACTCTAAAATGATGCTAAAATGCATTAAGTATCAGGATTTTTATGTGAGACAATATATGATATGATATGATATAACATAACATAAAATAATATAATGTAATATAACTACTATACTATAATTAGTATAATGTAATATGATATGATATGATATGATATAATGTGATATCTGTTAGGCACAGCCTTCTGTCTCATTGGAATTAATATCCATGTGGAAAAACAATAAAGAATAGAAATACATTCCAGGAGGAGCTGGGTAGAAATAAGGAGGCTTATTGAATGAGGTGCTTATTAACAACAGGAAGTAGTCATGGAGATGGCTAAGTGTTTGCAAGCTGAAAGACAACAGGAATGAGGCACGAGACAATCATGCTTAAATAAAACTCTTCTTAAAAGGACATACCACAGAATGACTTCCAATCTTGGTTAGAAACTGAATCTAGGTCTTATCCACCAACCTTAGGACAAGCAATTTACTTCAATTATTTATCCTTTAGCATAATTTAAGTAGACTTTCAATAAAACCTTATTGAGACTTCACTGTGCCAGGAAAGTGAACTTGGGTTCTCAAAGGTTATGCCCATAAGCCACAAACTCTGTCAGTTCTACCCAATGGAAACACTTTGAGTGAAGTTCTGGAGATGGGCTGGGACACTGTCTGAAGTTTTATTAGTCTTACTAAGCTCAGAGAGATTTTCCGGCAGTTGATGGATATTTTTGACCATGGTGATTCAGAAAGATTTTTTCTTAATGGATAGACAAATTTGTGGTTTGAGATGGTCAAAGGAGCAATCCATTGATGAAACTGAAAAGACTAAGGTAATTTAGCATTTTCATATTTTAGGGTAAATTATTTTGCCATTAGCTTTTCTGTTAAGCAGATGATTTGCAACTTACTAATACCCCGATATTTAAATTTTTTTTTTTTAGTTTTTTCCTCACCTTATATCATACTCTTTGACAGCTAAGAATCTCCTCTGAGGTTTTCCTTCAATCTTCATGATCAACTGGAAAGTTAGGTGGCCTAGGCCCTAGTACTGGTTGATATAGGTGGTGAATTAAAAGAATTAGGACCTGCCCACATCAAGAACATCTCCTACCTTGCACAGACTTGTTGGCTTCTATTTCTTAACTTCATCTCTATGAATTCATTAGTACTTTTTAATTACCACCCAAATTTAGGCCTAGTCCATTGGTGACAAGAAAAAAAAATGGATGTTGGATGGTTTGGCAGTGTCAGCCAGTTGGGGTTGAGAGTTTAACTTATTTGAGTGTTTGATAGAGAAATTTGATAACTTCATGTGAATCCAAGTAAAGAATATAGCTTCTAGCAACCTGGGACTCCAGCTATTATTTTCTTTTTCAGTTGGTCATTGTGATTGGTAGAGAAACTCAAAGAAAAACATTTTAGCTATCACAAAATTTGATGTGAACACAAGGGGTGAGTAAAATAGAATCCAAAGAGTGAGGGGCTGTAAATTATAACTAAACCCTAAATATTATCATGTCAAATATTTTATGTTACTAATTTCTTTTTTTGGTAACTAATTTCTTTTCCATTTAATTCAACAAAATTTGTTAAGGTATGCAAAGACAAAGATGAAATTGTCCCTTCTCACAGAATTTATATTCTACTGGGATGAAATTGCCAGGACCATAGGATACTAAGATCTCTCTCTCTCTCTCTGTCTCTCTCTGTCTCTGTCTCTCTGTCTCTATCTGTCTCTCTGTCTCTGTCTGTCTGTCTGTCTCTCTCTCTCCATATATATATAGATATATATAGATATAGATATAGATATGTATATAGCTATGTATGGAAGGAATTTGAAAGATGATCTGATCAAAATCCTTGTTAGAGATGAGGAAATTGAGGCTGAAAGGTGGTAAGAGTAGCTAGCACTTATATAGGGCTTTAAAAAATACTTTACACTTGTTAACACATTTAATTCTCGCAACAACCCTAGGAGATAGGTGCTATTATTGTCCCCATTTTACATATAAAGTAACTGAGGAAGAGAGATTTTGAATGACTTTCCCAGTGCTACACAGCTGGTAGATGTCTAAGGTGAGATTTGAACTCTGGTCTTCCTAATTATGAGTCTAACACTCTTTTCCACTGTACTACCTGTAGCATAGGGTGGTGGTCTAAGATATGAGACCTAATTTCCCAGATACATTATCTTGGATTAGTTTTTCAACCTCTATGGGCCTCAGTTTCCTCATTTATAATATTTTTAAAAATATTATCATTATTTTTTGGGAATGGATAAGAAGTATTTTAATTGGGAAAAGTATGTTAAGTAAATATGATTGAAAAGTGGACATGATTTGTATTTCAAAATCATTGTTTGCAAAAACATATGCTGTGCAATAAAATACATTTTAAAACATTAATAATAACAGCAACAAAATCATTGCAAAAGGGGAAAATAAGGGAGTTGAACAAGATAAGCTCTAAAGTACATTCCAACCAAAAAACCCTCCATGATCTCACTTTTTAGAATGTCAAGTTTCCATTACATAGATCATAAAGCATCTTGTCTTCATCTGACAATGAGCACACACATGCTTGCTTCTCAAGATAATTTTGCTCAGAGTAAACAAGAAATAGCGAAATAAGCAATGAAGAGTATATTTTCTATGGGAAGTTTTGGAAGTATTTTTTCAAAGTATAAATCAAAAGTATTGATTATCATTTTTTTGATTTATGTCTTTTAAAACTTTTTTATAATACTTTCCCATGGTTACATAATTCATGTTTTTTCCCTCCTTTGCACGCCCCCCACCCCATAGCCAAAGCACAATTCCACTGGGTTTTACACGTGTCATTGTTGATTATCATTTAGAAGAAGGCAAAGATTGAAGTTTGGCAAAGGACCACCTATTCAATTTTGTTGATGTTTAGTCATTTTCATTCATACCTGATTATTTGCATCTTCTTTTGGGGTTTTCTTGGCGTAGATACTAGATTCATTGGCCATTTCCTTCTGCTCATTTTTTCAGATGAGGAATCTGAGGCAAACAGGGTTTAGAACTTGCCCAATGTGAGGCTATATTAATGAAAGTGAGATGGTAGTGACAGAGAGGTGGCTGTAAGGCTAATGAATGCCTAGATTCAAATGCAATTCTAACACATACTACCTATGATATGGGACAAGTCACATAACTTCTTAATGTTCCAGACTATAAGTCTTGAACTTGCACACTATACATTGCTGAGAAGTTGCCAGCTTGCACTGGTAGAGAGATTTCCCTCATCTGGGAGTTCCCTATACCAATGAAATTATAAGTTCAGTACTTATCCCACTTCATGAAAGTATAATTTACAGGGCAAGGGAGGTTATGTTGTATCCTGGGCTGGTTAGAATACATCTGAAAGATTGCATTCAGTTCTGGGTACCATAATTAATAGAGATATTAATGAATAAACTCACTGGCAAGTAATGTGATATAGTGAGGGATCTAGAAGCTGTCATATGAAGATAAAGAAATTGACAATGTCTAGCCTGAAGAAGAGAAGAATTAGGTTAACTAAAGTGCTTTTTCAATAATAGAATAGAGTATCATGTTCAGTAGAGAGCTTGGTGTTATTGGAAAAATTTTTGAAGGGAGAAGCTAAATATAATAATTATTATATTAAATAACATTAGATATTATTAGATATTTAATTCTCTCATAGGTAGAGGTTAAAGAGAGGCTGGATATCTAAATATTATAGCAGGGATATATAAATCGGGGTAGAGATCAGTCCAGTTGATACATAGGATTCCTCCTAACTCTAAAATATTATTTTATGGAGGATTAAGATTTTACTTTTAGAAGACTTGGGGAAAGTTATACATATTGGAATTTATTATCAATTGAAATGTGTGTTGAAACTGTATCTTGTTCTGGGGACCACCACCCTTTCTAGTCAGTATAGTAGGTTGATAAGTAACCAGTATAAAGGGGCAATAGCAGGAAGTAAAATTGCAAAGGGGAACATGAAAGTCCCATACAAACTTATCCAAAGATCAAGGGACCATAATTTACAAATTACATCATATAGTAATCAAAATTTCCATCTGGTTCTATGTGCTAAATCAGTGGAAACTGCCAGACCTTTTAGTTCTATGATATGGAAAATCTCAGACAAGTTCTAGACATCCACAGTAAGACCAATAGAACACAAAAAATGGCTGATAATATAGACACATTAACTTTAGTTTTACTGAAAACTTTAAGATGGTATGAAGATGTTAGTGAACTAACCTAAAAATTTTTATCAAAATAAAAACTTAAACTCCTGCCCACTGGGTCTTCTTCCATCTCCATTAGGTTCAAGTTGCCCTGTATTCTCAATTCTCTAATCCATGGTTATGTGAGTGATACTCTCTGTCCTTCTTCATCTCTATCTTCTTCCTCACATTGCCTTCCTTCCCCATCCCATCCCCTATTCCCACTCCATCTACCTCTGTACCATTTTTGTTGTTTGTTTCTATATTTTCTTTGTGTGTGTGGCTCTTTTTTTTGCCTTCATATCATCTATGCCTAATTAAAGTGATTGCCCCTTCATTCTACCACTTGTGGCCTGTCCAAGTGAGCATCCAAAGAATTTGGGTCCCTGACATCATTTCATAATTTCAAAAATTAATTATCAATTCATAATGTTATACCAGTCAGCACTAAAGGGAAATTTCCATGCTTAAAATATCCAGAATAACATGAGGGCAGGGGTCACAAGGATTATTTAAGTATGCAAATAATATCTTTGTTTATATTTTATAATCGATTTAAACTTTGCTGAGTTCTCTTTCTATTTCCTCTTTCAAACTCCTGCCCATTCCCAAGACCAACTCTACTTGCCATGAGTAAAAGTGCTATGGCTATTGCTGATAAGGTGATTACAAAATGAAAGAATTAGACAGGTATGTGAGAACTGGAACACAGCACTGGAATTATTGGCTAAAAGTATAATCAGGCTTCTAACGTCCTGGAACTAATAATGACCAGCTTTAAAGAGACGTTGGAAATGTGTGAGATTTTCAACCAATTAATCCATCAATTAACAATATTTGGTCAGTGCCATTTAACAAATAGTTGATTTAACAATAAACATTCTAGGCATCATCCTCTTGTTTTTAAGATATAAGTACAAAGAACCAAAGAATTCCTACTTGAGAGGAACTTATATTCTAATAGGGAAGACAAATCAAGGAAGAGACATGGTGATTACTGGTATTTAGGAGAAAAAATATCAGCAGAAAGAATTCTTTTGGAGATGATAGGAAGAGCATTTTATCACAAGTCTAAGAAACTAGGTTCAAATCTTGACTCTGAAACTGTTGTGATATATGTCACTTTCTCCTCCTTAAAATGAAGAGGATTGACTAAATTACCTCTAAGTTTCCTTCCAGACTTAAGTCTATGATTCTGTAAGCCTAAGTTTCAAGATTTTCCCTGATCCCTTTGAAAGCTTACATAAGAATGACAATTCTAAGGCTGGATTAAAATTCTAATATTGGTAAAGACCAATGGTGTCAAACTCATAGAGTCACAAGGTTGTACATAGGAATCCCTGGGGACTACTTGTTGACTTAATTTTAAGATATCATGTTAATCTATATTTTATTGTTTTTTAAAAAAGTTTAGTTAAATATTTCCCAATTATATTTTAATTTCGTTTGGGCTACACTCAGTAGTGTTGTGGACTGAATAAACATGTTTGACAACTTTGGATAGAGATTTAAGCTTGACCCAGTTGCCTATTTGTTTACTGGTAGTTTTATTGATCTAAAGCTTGGCACAATGCTTGGCACATTAGAAAGTACTTAATAAATGCATCTGACAGACTGTTTCTTGAAACAGACCCAGTAAAATTTTATTTTCTCATAATGGAACCTCTTCTTGGTAGAGTATTCTGCTTGATGCCTTAGAGCATCTAAGTGATGGTTTATCTCTCTAATATATATAATATATAATAATAAATAATTATTCATATTTTTCCATATTTTATTATTTCTTCATTTTCAAGATATACAGAAATTTTTTTTAAATGGGACAGGAGGGAATGGAATCCTGGAGAAATATAAAATTGTGATAGACATATGAAGCATAACACAATGTTTCCAGCACATGTATTTTGAAGTTAGATGCCAAGGGCCTGTGGGTTCGAAACACCAAATAGCAAGTCCATGGGAATGATATAGAGGAATTGGTTCTTAGTTTAATTATGATGATAATTAAGGATTTCCTCCAAAAATTCTGAAGTAACCTTGATTTGATACCTAAGACTTTACCTTCCACAAAATACATTGCCCAAATACATAACTCATAGATTTAATTCTTGAGTATCTACAGAGTTCTTGGAACCACATAGATTATTTATGATCAAGGTTAGCTTGCTTTGGAAACAGTGTTGCTGTTAGGAAAACATTTTTTTTCAACTTCACATTTAAATTGCCAGCCTTCACATTTATTAAACACACAACATACCTGGCTATGAACAGGTCTTTTTTGACCTAAGGATCCGAAGGGAAAACTCTAGACAATAGGTTTCCTCATGATATTTCTGGTGGTTCTTGACTTTAATAGTATTCAGATAAGTTAAAGCAGTTTTATTCTATATTATGGTTAGTTTATATTTAAAAGCATATCTAAAACAAACTTAAAAACTTATTAAAACGACCAAATCGACAACTGCAGCCAGTCAAAAATGCGGCTTAATTGGTGTGTTCTGCAGTATTTGGCTCCAGTTTTCTATTTAGAACATTTTGGTTGTTCCCTATCTTATCTGAATTATTTTGTTCATTCTCAAAATCTTGTGAGGTATTATTGCTTGGGAAATGAAGAAAAAATCATTAATATTATTTAAAAAGTTGCCTGAGTAGGGCAAAAAAGTTTAATGAATTGTCTATAGTTATGTAGCTAGGATGGTCAAAGGTAGGACTTGAATCCAGATTAATCCAAGATTGGCCCAATATCCATCATTACCATGCTGTCTCTTAGAGATTCAGTAAGTTCAGGAAAGGGTGTGTTTAAATAAAAGAAGATGCCATAGGTTGGAAGCACTGATATTTCAAAGACTACGTCTTTGAGCTGTGTCTCCATCAGGGTCTGAGAAAAGATAGTGGTCTAGACGTTATTATATCTTATATTTTTTCTAGCACTTAGTAACCAAGTATTTATTAAGTACCTACAGACATATTGGGCACAGTGCTAGGCACTTGAAATACAAATACAAAAATTAAGTAATCCTTGCCCTCAAGGACCTCACATTTCATGGGTTTTCAAGGTTTCTTTTCTATACAATATTACATTTGAGATCTTCAGGAAGTACTTGCTTCTGACCCAAATTCAGAGTATGTATAATCTTGGCCAAGTGAGTTAGAATCATAGAATGCTATATCAGAAATAGACCTTGGGTGCTAATTAGTTAATTTGAATCTCTCATTTTACAGGTGAAGAAAGGTAACAAAATTATTTGGTTGCATAACCTAAACTAAACTAGTTTTCTTGTTTCCTAGTTGCGCCTTTTTTTGGCCTTGTTACTGCTATGCCATTAACTGAAGAAGTGAATATTTAAAAAGATGGTTGAAAAGTTAGTTTGGCACCCCACTGTGGAAGGCTTTGAATGCTGGACTGAGGAATTTGTATTTTATTTACTATGCCACAAGGAGTAACTGAAGGATTTTCTGCCAGAGAGTAATGTGATCTGAATCAGACATTAGAAATATTACTTGAGAAGTGAAGGATTTGTCATGGAGTAGAGAGAAATCAGAGGCAGAGAGACCCATTAGTGGGTTATTAGAGTAGTATGAAATGGTGTTTTTTATAGTTCTCCTATGTTTTTATATCTGTTGCTGCACTGTAGCTAATCTTTTTGTAAACAGATTTTTCTACTGCTCCTTGTTATTAATTTTATAGGTCAATAAAATCATAAGCCGTTACTGTCTTCCTAAGGGAATCTTCTTGGCATGGTGAGGAAAGACAGTCCATCCCACCTTGACTTTGAAATAATTCTCTCTAGAGAAGCTTCAGTGTCCTAGAAAGGATTGTGGTCATCCTTATATGCTTTTTCAAAAGATAATTTACTTACTTTAGGCCTCCCACCTATTTATCATTAATAATTCATTACAGGTTGGAGATAGGCAGATGTCTAGCCCTTGGTAGGGATGTATATCACAGTCTGCAATTTTTTGTCAGCCATTTTATGTGGTCCATCAGAATAATTAACATTTTTTAATATTATTTTACAGCTTTGGTCGCTTGTCCTGATTTTATGGCCCGTCATTATTTTCATAATTCTGGCTATTACCCGGACAAAATTTCCTCCAATAGCAAAACCGACCTGTAAGTATCTCATCTAAATTTTCTTTTTTTTTTTTTTTAAATCATCTGGATTTGGTTTTAAATTCTCATGACTTCTATACCACCTTGGTATGTTCTCAAATTTATTTCTTTGGAAATTAAATTTCACTTTCCCCCCATCCCCCAGCCTCCTTGATGAGCTGTGGTCTTCCTCAGGTTATTTCAAATGAGCTAGAAATTTGCCTTAGAAATGTTTACTCTCCTGGGGGACAGTGGGAGAGGAAGTCCAAAGAGCCAAGCTATTTTCTTATTTTTAATTACAAAATTTTGTTATATATGTGTGATTGAAATTCAACTTGGGCTATATAACATGAATCAGAATTCCTGAAAAGGATTCTCCTCTACCTTTACAGCAAAGAAAACAAAATAGAATTTGAAAAGATTTAGCAGGCAGCATTCAGATTGTTCCAGTAGTTTCTCCTTATTGGAGCCATAATTAAGAATATTTGTGTTGTTGAAAATTCAGTGTGTGGGCTACAGGGAGGCAGGACATGCTGAAACTAGTTTGTTCTAGAGGTAGAGGCAGTCTGTCTCCAAGAGAGTCTGGTCTGTGCCCCTACAACACAACCGATTGTTCTTAATATTACCAGGACAAAGCAAAGCAACAAGGTTGAGCCTGCAAGAAGAGTACCGTGGAAATGCAATTCTGGGAGTGTCAGTTCATGGATGTGTGAGAGATTGGGAAGAGAGTTACATCACATGGTGAGGGCTAGTGGAGAACAATGAAGCATGGGTTTGTCCAGCTGGAGGGTGACTCGAGCAAATACCACAACCCTTCTATGCCAGTGCCCTGAGGCAAAGCTCTAATCACAGCATCCTAGTTACACCTGTTTGCTATAAGTGTACTTCTGAGAAGCATAAAATGGACTCAGTTGATCAGAGGACTCGGGTGGCTGGCTAGTCAGAGCTTTTCCCACAGGTTTTGCTATATTCTATTATTCTATTCATTACATTACATGATATTATTTTACATCATATCACATATCATATTAAATTGCTTGATTTTTCTGAGCTATACTATTAATAGACACTTGCCAAGGAGATACAAAGAAAAATGGTTCATGAAACTTTTAGCTAATGTTAAGAGGGAAATACTACTTTATTTAATTAATTTATTTAAAAAAACTCTTAGCATTAACTCTAAGATGGAAGAGCAGTCAGAACTAGATAATGGGGGTTAAGTGACTTGTCCAAGGGCACACAGATAGGAAGCATCTGAGGCTAGACTTGAATCTAGGACCTCTCAAGACCAGATCTGGCTTTCCATCCACTGAGCCACCTACCTATCCCTGAAATAATACTTTTAAAAATTATTTATTTACTTATATTTTCAGCTACATGTAGAAACAATTTTTAACAATTGTTTTTGAACATTTTTGGATTCAGATTTTCTCCCTCTCTCCTTGCTTCCCCTCCCCAAGGCAGTATATAGTCCAATATAGTTTATACTAGTGCTTTTATGCAATATGTATTTCCATATTGCTTATATCATGCTAGATGACGTTGACATAATATTTTTAAAAGTGATTCTTACCACTCAAGCTTTGGCTAGTGTTAATCTTTCTTAGAGCCAACTGTCTTCAACCAATTCTCTTATAAGGCTTCAAAGCACATAAATAATGTACTTTATTATTAATTAATATTAATTAAAATAATAAAAGCACTTCCTATTAAGGATCACAGATCTTAAAGCTATAAATTAGTGTTGGAGTTCAACCAATCCAAACTCCTCATTTTACTACAAAGTTAAATGATTTAGGGAAGGTCAAGGTAGTTATAGATGCAGTATTTGAGCTCAGGACCCAGGTTCTTTGTCTTCAAACTCAAGGACTCGTTCTACTATGCCATGTTGTCCTTCCAATGATATGGCCCTAAAAAGTTGTAAAGTAAAAAAAAAGATATGATTAAAGCAAATTGTGTTTCAAATAGACTAAGAGAATTTGCAATTTAGTGGAATCTGTCAAATAAATCATCACCGTCTTTTGTTTGTGTGTGTGTTTATACGTGTGTATAGATGGGTATGACAGCCATGATGTGAATATGGAGAGTTCAGTGGACTTGAGAAGAATCATTTAATGTATTGTTTATTTGTTTCACAATTTCTCAAATAAGAAAAATACAATTTAACCTACTAAACTACTTCAGTGGGATGTGAAACTTTGTCAAGCTCTTCAGGGCAAGATAGTCTATGCTATTTTTTTTTAAACAAATACAGTCTATCTTAGCCATGGCTTATCAAAGATGGCTCAGGTTTTTAATGAAAATATGAATGTAAATAAGAGGAACATACTATGACAAGGAAAGGCAATGGAATTTGAGTCAAAAGACTCAAGTTCTTGTCTTGCTACTTACTTATTGACTTTGTGACCTTGGGTAAATCACTTATGCTACTTGGACATCATTTTTCTCACATAAAATGAAGGGGAAGACCTAGATGAACTCTAAGGTCCTTTTCTAGTTCTGAATGTATGATCCTATGAACTTGGATTTTATTTATCACATCATTACCTACACATATTCAAAAGCCCCTAATATATATATATATATACACATACATATATATATATATGTAATTCAGTCTATACATGTTTGCTTACTTATAGATTTTAGATCCCTCCCCTTCTGTAATAAGTGCCTCCAAGGAGTTGGCCTAGTTCATTAAGCAGTATTTTATGAGATGGCAGACATGTTTCTAAGTCCTGAATCTAACAAGTGGAAATAACTTTTGCTTTCTTTTGTTTTAGAATAAAAAATTCCAGTATTTAGTAATATAAACAAATGGACTCTTCACTTGACTTCCTATGTACTTCAATAAAAGGCAAATTATTATAAGAAGTATTTTAATATTTAAACATGTTGGGATTAATTCAGTCAGTTTGTTTTGGTAAATAATATAAAACTACTATCTAAAGGCCTTGTGGATTCTACAATCGACTAGTTGGTACCACTGTATGCTACTGGATTTCAGATACAATGCTGTCCATTGAAATTTGCATAAATAATTTAAAATATGTATTTTTAATGTAGGCAACAACCACATGTGACAACTGAGGCCATCTATATGATAGTCTAAGAAGCCAGTTTGACAATTTGTTAATAATATGAAGAAGAACAAAGTAACTTGATTCAATTTGCTATTTCCACTTGTTTTTTGTTTTTTTGAGAATTTTTAGTTGTGTAAAATTCAGCTAATAAATCAGACAAAGGAAGATAATATGTATGAGTGAACAGTTTTAAATAAGTCTGTCTCACTTGGAAGTTTTGACAAGTATGTGGAGAGAAACAAGAAAAGATCATGACATTCTATGGAAATTACTTTTAGGGATGAAAAAATTGGGTAATATTTTTATAGGATAGGAAAGTCAATTAATATGAAGTGTATATGTATTTCTATCTTTAGGTATGTTCCATGTCAAGAAATGAAAAGAAAATAATCCTTGTTCTTCATCATGAAACTGTTAAAATATAATGATAATAATTAATTAGTTATATTGCTATTATCTCTCTTTGAGTGTAGGAAGATACAAATTATAAGGTTGCCATTTACCCAAATGTTATTCACTCAGTTCAGTAGTGTCTTGGCACATATATTGTAGTGGTTTGGCATTTCCTTCCTGACTCCAGCCCTCGTGTTCTATACCCTGAAGCACCTAGTTGCCCAGTTCCCAAATGGGGGTTGAATTAATATTTATAAAACACTGTGCAAACCTTAAAGCACCAAATTAATGCTAGTTATTATTATAATTGTTATTGTTAATCTAAATTATGTCTAGAGTTTTGGACTCCTCAATGAACTCATAATGTAAATGCTGATGTGTGGATGATTTTTGTTACATTTTATTACTAGACATGCTTTTCTGGGAAAGTGTCTAGTGTAGGTTTTAAATTAATTTCCAATACTCCAAGAATTATATTTTTGTGAAGTTTATTAATAATCACTTGAAGTAGAAGGAATAAAAAGGAAATAGAAGTAAAAAAACTTTATTTTTTAACAAAATTAAGACTATGTGACTAAGTTCTCTTTGCCTATTTAAAAAGCTGCTCCACCAAAGCTGTAACAGGAATAGAAGAAAGAGGGAGGCCTACACCAAATTTATATCTTCCCTACATCAGCACGTAATGTGAGGAGAGTGGGATGCTGGGAATTGTAGTTTTTAGGGTAACAGATTTTAATTACACAATCCCTCTGTGATCCTTTGGGAGACTAGACTCCCCAATGGATCATTTAAACATAAGTATCTTATACCTCTAAAGATCTTCTAACTGAAGGTGCATACAATATTGCACTTTCTAAGAGGAAACTACAATATTTAGAGATAAGAGGGAAATAGAGAGAGAGAGCAAACCAATGTTTGCTAGGCACACTGACAAAAAGCCAATTGGGGGCAATCTCCATTGGCATAAGAATTTATATTAAAAATAAATGCACCACCAACCCCCCACAATTCAATTTCGCCACATCCCAAAGTTCATTCTGGATCTTTTGGTGCAGTATGTGATTTCTCCAGGCATCTTCATGGCTCCTTCTCCAAGCAGTTCACTTCCTTGATTTGGGGAGGCAGCAAGTTTCTTATCCTAAAATTACTCTCAAGAAAAATTTTTATAAAACTAGAATTTTATGACAATCACAGATATTATAAAAGTTTTTTTTTAACATTTGCTGGAAAAAATAACTTGAAAATGGAGCCAGTTTAAGTTGAAGAGTCTATATGCTGATGCCTGCCTGATTTCTGACACCTCATTATACTCTATTCTACTTTAGAATTACTGGTAAATCCAGTGAGATGCATATTGATTCCTCATAGTATATAGTAAGCATTAGAATATGCAGTCTAAGATCTAGAAATCAGGAACATAACATCACATTATTTTCACTGTCTTAATCATGAAATGACACGACAGAGGGAAGAAGTATGTCTTATGGAACTTCACAGTTGTTTTTTTTTTGTCAAACTTTGGTATACTTTATAGTATCCTATTTCATCTTAATTTCAGTATGAGTTGATGAAGCTATAGGGTTAAGTGCATTAATTACAGACTTTGGATAGTTAAACCACAAACTAGGGTTTGGGGAGAGGGCAATTTGGTGCCAGAAAAATGAAATTTAATCCTTAGACAAAGAGCCTACCTTATATTAGTAGCCAAGACAATGTAAGGAGGGGAGATGTATTCATGTTCTTTTCCTGAAGTATTCAAACTGATCAGTTGTTTTGTACAAATAAAATCTGTACCTCCAAAATATTCTTTGCATGGTGCAGTGGATAGAGTTCTTATTGGCACCTGAAAAATATGGATTCAAATCCAGGCTTTGCTGCTTACTACCCATGTGACCCTGGGCAAGTCATTTCACCTATGTAGATCTGTTTTCTGTTAAATGAAGTACTTGGACTAGATGACTTGTAAGTTCTTTCTAGATCTCATTCAACGATCCTGTGCTTCTATCTTTGAGACGGGGATCTGAAAGAAAAAATTCAGATGGTTGAAAAGTAGAATTATTGGTTGAAATTTTTTCTACTACAAAGGATTAGAGATCTAGAGATGGGCAGAGAGGGTAAGTAGGAGAGACAATTGAATATTGTTTTTCCTCTATTATGTTGCCTCCCTTGACTTCTTCTCAGAAGAGTATCCATATTTTGAGTATCTTGTTGTATATCCCCTTTGGGTTGTCAGAGATACTTTGGAAACCAGTTGTTTGGTCATTTTAGTCCTGTCTGACTCCTCATGACTCCTTTTAGGATTTTCTTGGTAAAGATACTGGAGTGGTTTGTCATTTCCTTCTCCAACTTATTTTATAGATGAGAAAACGGAGACAAACAGGATTAAGTGACTTGTCCATGGTCACACAGCTAGTTTAGTGTTTGGTGTCAGATTTGAAATCAGGTCTTCTTGGCTCCAAGCCAGGTGCGCCATCCATTGAGTCATCATCTGCTTATCCTTAGTACATCAGCTTCCTAAAACCTGGCAAGCAGGCTTTGAGTGCTCTGAGTACACATCAGGAAGAAGTTGGCAGAAGCACTGAATTTCAAAATGTTTTAACCACTTATACTCATCACATGTAGTGACTTGTCAAAAGTCAAGAATCAAGGTAAGAGCTCATATAGCAAGCTATGGAAGTAGAGGCAGTTGCTGCCTTCCTTGGATCCTAGAGTGAGAATGACAATTTAGGCTAAGCTCAGCTGCACCCTAAGGCTGAGAGATTTCCCCTGAGTTGCATTTATGTCTGAGCAATGGGTATGTCCACACAAAAAGGCATTTAAGTAACTTAATTATTCAGAGGTTGATTGTCTCTTTGTGGCAGGGTTGCCACCCATCCTGGTGTGACTCAGCAGCTTAGGAAATTGTGAGATTTCCCCCTGTTCCTGGCATAACCTTTGCCCTGCATATTCTCTCCTTTGTCATTAGGGATGCAGCTAGTCTCTTATATGTGTACTCTCCTGAAGTCAGGATACCCATAGAGGCACTTATGACTTGAGAATTATCCAGGTCTTTTGTTACAACTTGTGCTTCTTTTTTTTCCAGATGATCTTTGGTTGGTTTCAGGATTCATTAAGTATGTCTAGCCCTGGGTAACAGGGGGAAACAGAATTTAATCCACTGATTTTGCTTCTTGTTAGCAACAACCATCAAATGCCAAGTTGGGGAGAATGGAGGGAGAACCAGACTATTGGCTAAATGGAGGTTTGGGGAGCAAAAAACATCACTATGCATGATTAAGAGGTGGCTACCAAGTTTTCTCATGTTGAATTAGTTAATGAGGTGCCTACACCTTGGTAGGGTTAAGGAAGCTAGAAAAACCGTGTCAGAGACGTTATGTTAGGCTATCCCTTTACTATGACCTTTTCTGTGCTACTTAGGGATGGAAAAAGAGAGGGAAGTAGTGCTGCATGCAGAATATTTTGATCCCTCTACTGGGCAGATGTTTTCATGATAGTTATAAAGTACTCCACAGTCCATAATTTCTAGCTTCATCATCAAGAGTAGGACTCAAAAAGGAAATATGTATATATTTAAAAATGAATAATAATAATAAAAACATTTATATATTGCTTTAAGGTTTGCATAGTGTCTTACAAATATTTTCTCATTTAATCCTACTGTGTAAATTTAGAATGATGTATATTGTTGTTGTTAAGTCATTTCAGTCATGGCCAACTCTTTGTGACCTCATTTGGGATTTTCTTTTTCTTTTTTCTTTCCTTTTTTTTAAAACCCTTAACTTCTGTATATTGGCTCATAGGTGGAAGAGTGGTAAGGGTAGGCAATGGGGGTCAAGTGACTTGCCCAGGGTCACACAGCTGGGAAATGTCTGAGGCCGGATTTGAACCTAAGACCTCCCGTCTCTAGGCCTGACTCTCAATTTACTGAGCTACCCAGCTGCCCCCTGGGGTTTTCTTGGCAAAGATACTGGAGCAGTTTGCCATTTTCTTTTCCAGTTCATTTTACAGAGGAGGAAAGTGAGACAAATAGGGCTAACTGACTTGCCCGGGGTGACACAATTAGTAAGTAACTGAGGGCAGATTTGAATATAGGAGGATGAGTCTTCCTGACTTCAGACCTGGTCATCTATCTGTCATACCACCTAACTACTCAAAGTGCTATATAAATGCCAGCTGAAAAAGAAAAGCTCCAGTGATTATGTTTATTTACCTGCGTGACCCTGTGCAACTTATTTTAGTCTCCTTGGTCCCAAGTTTCCTCATCTGTATTATGAGGGGTGGACTAGATGGCTTCTAAGATTTCTTCTGGCACTAGACATATAGATCCCATGACTTCTTTTGTCTCTTTGTTTTTATTGTCATACTCTTGGTACAGTGCTGAGGACAGAGAAGAGCTCATGATCAATATGGAACATGTTTTGGTACTCTGCTTAGAGTGATGACCAACTTCCGGAATCCACACAGTAGTGAACAGGAGAGATCTAATGTGGATCTGAAAAGGATGATGAGTAGGAGTGCATTTTTGATAATACTTTGGGTTTGATCTTAACTTCCTTGATGCAAATAAAATGTTGCTCTTTCTTCTGAGTTTTTTTGGATGCCATTGTTTAGGTAAAGGAAGTCATGAGCAAACCCCTCAGGAATTTCTGCTATGAGTATCTGTGCATGTACCTGAAAGATTTTTGTGTGGGAGAGACTTTACCATCTGGCTCTTACTAGTGAGAATACAGGAGAGACTTTATTATCTGACTTTTGTCTGTGAGAATCCAGGAAACACTGGAACAATGTTGGGATATAATAGGCTGGATTAGTGTGTTCTGTCAGCAGCAGCTCTGCAGGTAGCTTTTGGGCTAGTGACACAGTAATCTCTTATAATAATATGCAGCTAAACTCCTTAAAACTTGTTAAAACTGAGACTAGGGATAGGGATTGGATTTGGGATTTTATAGGAACAAGGAATTCCTAGGTGAAGAAAATCCCTCTACGAGTGGCAGGTAGGCACTTTCTCGGCAACTTTAAAGTATTAACGTTATCTGTATCACTAAGCAAGGATAATATGGTCAATATATGTCAGAAGCTGGGCTTGAAACTAGGTCTTTCTGGCTTCAAGGATAACACTATGCCCTACTTCCAGAAATAAGACTTCTTCATCTACCTGTGGCACCTGGAAAAGTTTGGAAATATGTAATGTGGAAGGGACTCAAAAGCTATCTAACCATCAATGAAATTATTTCTGGAATTCTTTTTCATTGAAATTCTGAGCTTCATTTGGATAGCGCAGATACTTACACCCTGATATTAGTCACCAAGTCCAAAATTTTCCAACTAATGCTCTCCTAAATCCTGGGTAGCTAGTTGATGAAGTGGATAGACTGTCAAGGCTGAAATAAGGAAGACTCATCTTCCTAAATTCAAATCTGGTTTCGGTCACTTAGTAGTTA
Organism: Gracilinanus agilis; assembly: GCF_016433145.1. Taxonomy (NCBI): domain Eukaryota; kingdom Metazoa; phylum Chordata; class Mammalia; order Didelphimorphia; family Didelphidae; genus Gracilinanus; species Gracilinanus agilis. The sequence goes on along the minus strand of NC_058132.1, from coordinate 611,442,109 downwards.
TGACCTTGGACAAGTCTTTTCTCTCTATTGGCTTTAGTTTCTTAATCTGTAAAATGAGCTAGACTAGGAATTGCAAACCACTCCAGTATCTTTGTCAAGAAAACTTCAAATGGGGTCACAGAATCAGACACACTTGAAAATGTCTGAACAACAATAAATCCTGATACTCCCATATCAGAGAGAGACACATTCCTTGAAGGGCAATGCAGTACTGAAGATAAAGAGCTTATAACAAAATTAAAGCAAGGAGTGCAAAATAATTCATAATATCATGGATTTAGAGCTGGGAGGGAGCTTAGATGCCACCTATTCCAATCCTCATATTTTACAGATGAGGAAAATGATGCCTAGAAAAGTTTAAACACTTTGTCTCTGAGTTAAACAAATCACAGCTAGTAAGTACTCTAAGAAAACTAGGATATGAGCCCAGGTTTGTACTTCCAGACCTGGTATCCTTTCTCTTTCCTTGTCTACTGAGGTGAGTTCATCTCCACTAACCAATGGTATAGCATCTTCAGAAATTGCTTCCTTGAAGTAACTGATCATAGGTGAGATGTATTCATATTAGATGCTGCCAAGACAATGTGCAGGATTCTAGAACACACTATGGTCTATATTTCTGTTCCTATGGATTTGGTTTATGATCAACTGAGAGATATTCTTTAAAATGCTTGTATTGTTTTAAAAGAGGGAAAAATCACATTATATATCCAGAATTTCAGCCTTTCAACTGAGCTTTCAAATACAGATGATAAAATAAAACATGTGATAAAATAATCTATCTATCTACTTACCTGCTAACCTATCTATCTACCTACTTACCTACCTACTTAACTACTTACCTACCTTTCTACATATCTACCTGCTAATCCATCCATCCATCCATCCATCCATTCATCCATCCATCTATCCATCCATCCATCCATCTATCTATCTATCTATCTATCTATCTATCTATCTATCTATCTATCATCTATCTCTCTGGGCTAAGGCGTAAATGATGTGTATATTAGCTAAGGGGAAATTGATTCATGTAAAAACCTATGTAAAGAACAAGAGAAAAATCAACAGTGATTTGTAACATTCTTCTAACATCATTAAGGTAACTGAGGAAGATGACAATATTTTCTAGTCTCTAGGAGCCCGAGCCTCTGCCAGGAGAAGAAACATTTTCGCAGCTCCTAGCCAGTTGGAAAATCTTTAAGCATGACTTAGTAGAAAAAGCTCTGGCCTTCAAGTGGGAATAATTTGCAAATGTGTGTAATGTGGAAACAAAACACGTCAATCAAACTTAAAAAACAAAACAACCCACCTCTGCCAGTACCTCAATTGCCTCAATCCTTTTCTTCCTTCTGATGGGCCAATTAAGAACTAACTTTTCAGCATAGGCCACCAGGTACAGCAATGACTCTGTACTACCAGAAAATAGTGTTGGAGCAGCCACAAAGCCAAAGAGGTCCAAATATACCTGGATCTCCATCAATGCCAAGGGTTAGTGCCAAGAATGAAGCTTCCCTACCCCTCGAGTCCAGATTGGCATCATAACCATAACAGTCATTGAGGAGAATTTTTTTTTATTTAAGGAAGTTTTTGCATTCTTCAGATGGAGTTGCAGAAGTGATTGTGTCTCTAGTTTAGTTGTAATAAGGGAATAGCCAAATATTCCCTAATTTGAATTACTCATCGATTTGGAATTACTGTTCCCAATGAAAATGTTACCACTCTGTTACTGATCCATCTTTGCATTTTGCAAGTATATACTAAGTGCTGTGGGAAATACAGAGAATACAATATCCCTTCCCAGACCTTAAGGAACTTGCAATCAATCCTTTTGGGGTTTGTAAGACACATGCACATTAAAAATTAAATATTATAACATTGCTTCCATTTCTGAGAGTTCTGTGGTTTCTTTTTTGTCATAGGAATTGTCACAGGAATCAGTCAAAAGTACAGCTAGGTTTTGATTACTGCCAATAAAAAATGCTTTGAAATGGTTGTAATATTTGAAACTGGGCTGCATCTTTCCATTGGCCTAAAATCAATGATTGTACTTTACGTAAGTATAGTTTTGAATAGAATGAATTTGTACTAATCAGGACCTGGTTATATTAAGCACCTACTATGTGCCAGACATTGTGACTGTTCTAGAGATACAAGTACAAAAACTTAATCCCTAATCTTCAGGAAGCTTGTTTTCTAATAACAGATAGTGAATGGTGTATGCCTTTATATATTTCAGTCATGTCCAAATCTTTGGGACCCCATTTGGGTTTTCCTGGCAAAGATACTGGAATGGTTTAACATTTCCTTCCCAAGCTTATTTTACATATAAGGAATAAGCAGGGTTAAATGACTTGTCTCATATAGCTAGAAAGTGTCTGAGACCAGATTTGAACTCAGGACGATGAGTCTTCCTGACTCTAAGCCCAGAGCTCTATTTACTATGTCATCTAGTTGCCTAAGTTTCCATAACCAAAGAATTTATCAACTGGGGCCCAAATCTCTGATGAAAATCAGAGTGATAATTCTCTCCAAATTTACCCTGACTTAGATAATATTGGAATAAGTGGAACATTCTTCAAAATGATAAATAACAGCTATCTAAAACTATTAACAAACATTATTTGTAATGGGAATAAGCTAGAAGCCTTCCAAATAAGATCAGAAGTAAAACCTGTATGCCCATTATCATCACTACTATTCAATATTGTACTAAAAATGCTGGCTATATCAATAAAAGAAGAAGAAATTGAAGGTATTATAATAGGCAGTGAGGAAATAAAGCTATCACTCTAGATGTGGCTCTCAAACCACTGAGCCACCTAGCTGCCCCCTGAAGTAGAATTCTTAAAGCCATATTTTGCTCCATTAGTTTACGAGGAGTTTTTTTCTTATAATTTATTAACAAGCACAACGGGATAGTATACTTTCTATTCTTTCCAAGCAAGTTTGTGATAATGATGATCTTAATTTAATTTATAGGAAATTTACTATAGGAAATTACATGTGAAAACCTGTCTGCTTCTCATATTTTCTTCAAAGACACTCTATGTGAAAAGAGACCATTCTTTCAAAGACTATAGAAATGATAAAGTAGTCCTATAGTTCAGTCACTGTTGTATTTTTAATTTAGTAAATTTCCTTTTTTTTGGACTATTCTCTTTAAGATAGCGAGAGGGGGAAAATCAGTCCTTGAATGCCCTTCAGATTAGTTGCTTTGAACATGCATTTCTTATTTTAAAATATTTTCTTAATATTTCTGATGCTTTCTAAAAATAACATAGTAAGTTCCAAATTTTGTGTCCTTCCAGAGGTCATAAAATCTTCCCTTTTATCAAAGAAATCCAATTAATCATGACAAATGGACATTGACTAAATCTGATGAACATAGACTTCATTTCGCTTCTGGAGTCCATCACCTCTTTATAGACGAAGCGACTTTTTCACATCAGTCCTATGCAGTAAATTGGTCATTATACTGAAATGCATTGTGATGTTTTTTTTGTGTTTTATTATTATTGTTGTTGGCATTGAGTCATTCAGTCATCTCTGATTATGATCTTTATGATCCCATAAGGGATTTTCTTAGCAAAGATATTGGAGTTGTTTGCCATTTCTTCTCTAGTAAATTATGGCGACAGAAGGTAAGTGACTTTTCCAGGGTCACATAGTGAGTATCTGAGACTGGATTTTAACTCAGGTTCTCACTACTTCAGGTCCTGTGCTCTATTTACTGAGCCACCTAACGATCTCTTTTAGCACTTTATCCTTCATATTTGTTTTATCATTGTGAATATTGTTACCTTGATTCTGTTCATTTTGTTCTTTGGCAGTTATTTCTTCAATTTCTCTGACATCTCATTGTCGAATATTATTACACAATAATACTCCTTTACATCCATATGCCAAATTTATTTAGTCATTCTTGAGCTAACGTTCTAGTGTTAGAGATGTGTACATAATATATGTATGTATATATATCATAAATATAGTTACCAAATACAAACATGTACAAAATGATTAAAAACAAGTTGGTGGGGAAGGCATTAGTGCATGGGGGACTCTATAAAGCCTTCCTATACAATTCCTCAAGAAGATAACAGTCTCTTCATTTTGTGGATGAGGAAACAGAAGCTTGCAAATGTTAGATGGTTTATGATCCAGTTATGATCCAGTCATTAAGTAGCAGAGGTATGATTTGAACTCATGTCTTTCTCACTTTAAGTCCACAACTCTGGTCACCATGCTAAGCAAATTCACAACGAGTAAATGTTTATGTTATATGTGTAAATGCTATATAAATGTGAGCTATCATGACTAGAATAGCATTGCTGTTCAGCACCTTACTCTTAAACTATTTATTCTGGTAAAATTTTCTGTAAATTTTGAAAACAACCTTCAAGAAAAACTATTTACCTCCTTGGAATGCAATTAGTTCTTATTAGCTACTTTTGGAATAGCTTGCTAAACAAATCCACACCCCCAAAAAACAGAAAAAAAAAGATAGAGTTTTGTGTAGAGAAGCAAACTTAATTCAAGGCATGCAAAAACTTAATGTCTTTACTGATTTATTTTTAGTTTTATGTAGAAAGTTGGCATTAAGTACCTAATTCAGAAGGTATAGGATCTAGGGCAGGGAATTTCATAGTCAGATTCATTTCTTGGATTATTGTTCACTCAGTGATAACTTTGGGTAATAACACTGACCTCAGAATAATGAATAATCAGTTTGTCTGCAGTGTTTACATATGTTCTCTATTAGGTCTTACCTAAAGTCCAAAACAAATGAGTAGGACATTAATCTGAGGCATCTGATCTTGGAAATTAGTAAAGATTGTGGAGGTAATTTAGTGGTGATTCCAAATCCCAGTTTTACGATACCTCAGTTGTTGCTGATCTCAAAGAATGGATATTCATTTTTCAAAATAAAATTAATTTTATGTCACTTTAATTTTTTTAAAAAGCATATGCCATATAATCATTTTAGGAGGAAGAAGATGATGCTAAAAGGAAACATTATATAAAGTGCTATTACTTCCAAAAGAATGTGCATTCCAAAATTGAAAAATAAAAAGCAGGGTAAATACTGGGAAATGAAATAACTGATAAATAGATGTCTGTTGCATATTTTGTTGAACTCTTCAGAAACTTTCATTCTAGTACCTGAAAATAGCAGTTTTTAGGAACATTATTTTATTAACTTTACACTCATACATAACTGCTATTTCACACCTGATGGAGATAGGATTCACTGAAATGTTGTACTTGTAGCCTAACAGGGATGCAACATAAAAAGGAAATCCTTACTTGCATTCAGTTCTGAGGGATAGAACCTTGACCAGCAACAATCTCTAGAAGCAGTAGATAGAGTTTTGAAAATTCAGGAACTTCTTTTAACACGTAGCAAGAAATCATTATCATATATTTGTCTTTATAGGCTCATATTCACAGAAGTGTATTAATCATGGCTTTTTATTACAGAGGACTCATAGATTTAGCTTTGGAAGGGACCTTGGAGATCACTTATTCCAACCTCCTCATTTTACAGTTGGGGAAACTGAGGTCTAGGAGCAGCTAGGTGACACTGTGTCTGGATTTTGTAAAGAATTTTAATAGTTTTTCTCAATCTTCATTTGCTTGGATTTTTCATTGCATTTTATATTGTTTTACTATCTTTTTTTTTCATGGCATTCTCTCCTGGTCTCCTTTTTATGATTTTCCTTGCATCTCTTTCTTTTTTAAAATTGGTTTTCCTTTTACCTGTCTCCCACCCCCTCCATTTCTGTGCCTGAACTACTGGGGTCCTTCATTGCTCAGTTCTTGACTCTCTCTATTCCTTTCTCTATAATCACTCCTTTGGGAAGGTCATTCTTTCTCTCTCATATTTTAACTGTTGTTTCTGAGCTTCTAATTTCCAGAATTATATCCTTCATCCTTATTAATGTCCCACGTTTTCAGTGGACTAGAGGATATTTTTATTACTTTGAACTCATCATGTTTAAAACCAAAATTACTGTCACTCTCCTTTTAAAAATACCTATCTCAACTGCCCTATTGTTTTTTTTTTTACTGGCACCCCAGTTCTCTTAGTTCTCTAAGCTCCAAATCTCAAAGCTACTTATTATTTTCTTCTCTTCTCATGTCTTCTACATCCGTTTAGTCAGCAAGCCCAGTTGATTCTTCTTTCCCAATATCTGTCCCTTCTTCATTTCTACTACGTATGAGTCAAATCAGGGCCTTAATCTCCCTAATCCTGTAGCAGCCTTCTAGATGCTTTATTTCTAGTCTCTTTCTTGCATTTTGCTACTCTCCCAAAATATTGTTTTCATTGTCCTTTTCCCTATTCCCCATTTCTTATACCATTAAGTCCAAATTCCTTAGCTTAGTAGTTAAGGGTCTTCCACTTTACTTATCCAACCTAGGCCTCCTCTACTATTCCCTCACATAAACTTTTTATGTCTCTCCATTGATTTCAGCATTGAGGATCCATGACTTTACTCATTGTTTATCTAGAATGCCCTCATTCACCTTTCTGCCAATTTTATTTGTCTCTTCTTCACGACTCAGCTGAATATCTACGTCCACTATAAAGTTTCCCCTACCTTCCTCAGCACATGAAGACATATTTCCTTTTTTAAATTTCTATATTTACAGCCTGTACAGTGTAAAATAGGGTTTTTAATCTTGCCATGTTGGTTTAGGGCAAACCTGTCAATTATATAATGTATCATATTGTTTTCTTGTTGTTTTGGCTATATCCAGCTTATTTTCCTGATTAGATTTTAAGTGTCTATAGGGCAAGGGTCCCCTCTTTTGTTTCTTTGAATTCTATATATTGCTTAGCCTGCCTAGGCAGGCAGTAAATATTTAGAGAATGTTTAATGATTGTATGTTCCAGGATAGTTGGGCATTTCAATGGTTAGAGAATCAGGTCTGCTGTCAGTCCTAGTTCAGGCACTTTCTAACTCTGTGATCCTGAGCAAATTACTTAATCCCATTTGCCTAACCCTTACCCTTCTGTCTTAGAGTTGTTACTAAGACAGAAAGTAAGAGTATAAAAAAAATAATCGTATGTTCCAGAAAGTATTCATGTCTCTATATCCGGTTATTTATGTAGCATAAAAATATGTATTATGTATTAGGTTGGAGTAGGGAAGATATGAGTTTGGCTCCCACTTCTAATCCTTCCTAGCTATGTGATCATGAACAAGTCTCTGATGCTGCTCAGTCTTGGTTTATTCAGAAATGCAGATATATATGTACATACATACATATCTGTGTAAAATACCTACCTCATGAGGAGTCATCAGGCTCAGTGAGATGATGTATAGAAAGTGCTTTGAAAACCATAAAGTGCTACATAAATGTCAGTTAATATTTATGTTTGCATGGGAACTGAATTGCATTAAAAGCTTTCCCCATTTGTTGCACTCAAATAATTCCCCAATGCTTAACTTTCTAAAGAGGAAAAAGGACACACACACACTTTGAATTTAAACTCATTTTCCCCAAATGAAAAAGCAATTCTCTGGCAGATAGCTTGGGATTTTGCTACCAGTTTGTCCCAGGACAAACTTTCCACCCCACAACCTTCTCTGTTGTCCTACATCATTCCTTTGTAGCATGCTTCTGGCTCTGAGGAGAGGATTATAAACTATTATCATATGTTTATCACTGGCTCTTTACCTGAGAAAAGCTAATATTATTTTAGTGGAGGTCATTATATGTTATTAAAGAAAACAATATATTAATTTTAAAAATGCTTATTATAAGCCCTTTATGACCTTCCTAGTCTTCTTATAACTTTATACTCCCAATCCCTTGATGTACTCTTCAATCCAGTTATACTGGCCCCTTTTCTGTTATGCAAACAAGACACTATATCTCTTGGCTCTGGATGTTTTCTCTGATCGTTCTTTATTTTTTTTATCTTTATTTTATTTTAATAATGAATTTCCATATAAAATTTCCAATGTTATATGATTCATCCTGTTTCCCTTCCTTCTTACCTCCCCTATCCCAGAGCTGACAAGCAATTCATTCTGGGTTATACATGTATTATCTTGCAAAACATAGTTCCATATTATTCATTTTTGTAAGTGAATAATCTTATAAAACCTAAACCCCAAATCATATACCCAAATAAACAAGTGATAAATCATATGTTTTCATCTGCATTTCTACTCCGACAGTTCTTTCTCTGAAGGCGGATAGCATTTTTTTTCATAAGTCCCTCAGGATTGTCCTAGCATTATATTGCTATTAAGTAGCAAAGTCTATTACATTTGATCGTTCCACAATATTTCAGTTACTCTCTATAATGCTCTCCTGGTTCTGCTTATTTCACTCTGCTTCATTTCACATAGACCTTTCCAGTTCTTTCTGAAACCATCCTGTTCATCATTCCTTATGAGCACAATGGTATTCCCTCAGCATCATATACCACATTCTGTTCAGCCATTTCTCAACTGAGGGACATCCCTTTAGTTTCCAATTTCTTGTTTGGATGTCCTTTATGCCTAGAATGTTCTTTTCCTTCTTTTCCTCCTCATCGCTTCCTTTAAATCAGAACTAAAATCTCACATTCTATATAAACATTTTTTAATCCCTCCTAATTCTAGTGCTTGCTGACTGTTAATTATTTCCTTTTTTTTCTAGTATATAGCTTGCTTTGATATATTTGACTGTTCTTTCTCTACAATTAGATTGTGAGCTCCTTGAGGATGGGAACTGTCTTTTGTCTTTCTTTATATCCCCAGACGTAGCATAGTGCCTGGCACTTGGAAGACATTTAAAAGATGAGTATTAAATAACCTACTGGTCCACTATTATGCTTAGTGTTGTAAAAATATATGCAAGAGAGCATTCCTGTTTTCATCGATGGCTAAAACTTCTCTCAATAACTTTGAAATATCTGTAAATGATGTTCCTAATGACTACCATTCCCTCAAACCAAAGAACACAAGGGATGTCATTTTTATGCTAATGCTAAAGGCAAATTGGGTTCATTTTATAGTGACCTATTTTATGGAAGAGGAGAAAAATATTGAGCAAGATTACTATTTAGGATACTAAAGCAAAGTGAATCACAGATTTTGAATTGGAAGGAATCTTTGGCATCACATTGCCTAATTTCTTCATTTTTTTAGGTGAGGAAACTAAAGCAGAATGGCAAAACTTCTCACCCAATGTCTCATGGGTAGTAAGAGGTAGGATTAGACTTAAAACCGGGGCCTCTGACTTTAGAAAGTTAGAATCTAAATAACACTTCAAAATTGCTAAATAATTTACTTGCACTTTACCTCATTTAATCCTCATAATAAACTTGTGAAGAAATTGCTATTATTATCTTCATTTTACAAATGAGGAAAGTAGGACCGAGAGTTTAAGTGATTTGCACAGGAACACATAGTGTATGAAGCAGGATTCAAACTCTGATCTTACTGACTCTAAATCCAACATTTTATCCACACTGCTACATAACTACCCCAGATCTAGCATTCTTTCTAGGCATTAACTTATTGCTATTCCCACTTTAAAAAAGGATAAAATTCAATTTTTAAAATAAGAAAACAATATTAAGTTGTCCCACTGAAGGCTAATAGTAGGTGCTTTGACAGAAAGGGACCATAAGAAGTCAAAGGAATGTAATGATCACCAATATTGAAGGGAGCAAAAGACAAAGGGAAGGGGAGGCTATACTAGAAAATATTTGGATTTAACCAAGAGATTGTCAGAAAATTATAGGGAAAGCACCTCTAATGGATGGAAAGAAAGGAATCTAAGTATTAAGAAATTAAGAACTAAATAAAATGTTAGATAAAAGCACATCTTTAGTCCACTTAAGTCTTGCGTATTGTATAAATGTATTTATTGCCTTAATAACATATAATGCTAGGTGATGGGAAAATACCAGGAAAGAGTCATCCTGAATGATTGCTCTATGAGCATTTTTTTGTAGGTTTTGCTGATTCATATATTGGAATCTTCAGAAGGAGCTTTGCTCCTGGATTTGTTGAAACACAGGTAATAATGGTTGACATCTAGTTTCTGTTCTTTCACTGATAATATTTATTGTATGCCTGACATATGGTGATACACAACCATGACAGTTTGCCTTAGTCCAGCTGGAAGCATTAGGAAAAAGAGCAGATAGAAAGTAAATACCTCAATTCCAGGAATCATGGAAGGTATCTGTCAGTGTCAAATAGAGAACAAGTTATAGAATGATGGAAAAAAGATATGAGCTCAAATCTTGCTTCTTTCACTAGTAGTCATGTGAAACTAAGTAAGTTACCTATTTTGTGACTCAGTTTCTTTAACTGTAAAATGAAAGTTGAACTCAATGCCCTCTAATGTGTCAGCTAGCTCTAAATCTATTTCCAGAGAAATACCTCTTTCTTTAAAGATTATCAGGGAAAATGGTGATGTATGAGGTATCCAGAGAGGGCTAGAAATGGTATGAAGAATCACTGATACCTTTTTGGAGCTGCTTATTTGTCTTTGGTGCCTCCTTGCTATCCAACTCTTTCCTGTGAATCCAAGAACCTGTAGCATGTGCAGGCCACACCCTGTTAAAACCTTTTTTGGCAGATGGGATAAATCAGATTGATGGTAACTGATAGGCTTTCAATGCATCATTGAGTTAAGGAGATGTTTACCCCAATTATGTGAAGTCTTCTCCCAAGCGGTATGGGCAGATGAGAACAATTTATTTCAATAAACATGAAAAATGGCTGAAGCAGGTGCAGTAGAGAGCTTGATCAAACACTGAAGATAACAAGGTCATCCACTGCTTCCTGAGCCATTGTCAGTTATTCTGACTTTTGTCTTGCCACAAAACTTTGATAACTCTGGAAGAGAGAATAAAGCTGAAGACTTTTTGCAACCCTGTCTCACTTAAATCTAATTCCTATGCAAGTCAAAACATCACCCTGTGATGTCATTGGTCTTCTCTGAAAACAAAGTATGAACAACAATCAGGGAAGATGAAATATCCCTTTAAAAATAGAAGATAATCAACCAATAAATATTTATTAAATTCATGCTATGTCTTAGGAACTTGTGCTAAGTGTTGGAGATATAACAAATATGAAGAAAAAAAGTTATAGTCCCTGTATTCAAGAAGCTTGCAATCTAATGGAACAAGAAAAAACATACTTAAGAAGATACATCCTATGTTAGGAAGTCAGAGGGTAGAAGAATATGACCAGAGGAAAAAGATAATGAAGACTACTGAAATTTTGAAGCACATTATAGCTATAAAATTCTTCTTATAGATACTGCAGCTGGACATAGTTTCTTGTGTTTCCAGGGAATGATTATGTGGACAGGTGTATCCATTATGTGTCAGAAGAAGAGAGATGTATTTTAGTAGTTAATGACTTCCTGCTAGCATGTGGAAGCAATCATATATGTTGATCTCACACGAAGAATAGGGAGACATGCTTCAAATCTGATAAATCATGATCTACTTCTGGTGATTCATGTATGGATGAATAATATCCTTGTAAGGAAACTAAAAAGTTATAGATTGGAATTATGACATCCTGGACAAGAAACTGAAGATCTTAGGTGTGAAAATCTGACTTTTCATTCTTACTGTTGAGTGAAGGAAGGAACTTTAGAAGGCATGCATATAAGAAGTGAGCAACTAGATAAGAAAATAACATCTAAGGAGATTTGGATTTCAGATCCATAATTTGAGGCATAGAAATGATTGATTTGTTGTCAAGTAGTGACTCATAAGGACTAGCAAAATATATTTGCCTGGAGACACAAATATTATATAGAAGGTTCTCAACCGAGTTAAGAAGTTGGGGAGAAATGTGCTTATGTGTACTGCCAAGTCAAATACCACAGATAACATGAGGTAGGAAATAGAAAAAAAACAGCATTAGTGGAGATTACCAGATATTTTATTTTCTTTTTTTTAATTAATTAGTTAATTAATTAAGAATATTTTTCCATGGTTACATGATTCATGTTCTTTCCCTCCCCTCCTTCTTTCCCCCTCTTAGAGCCGATGAGCAATTCCACTGGGTTTTACATGCATTGTTCAAAACCTATTTCCATATTGTTAACATTTGCAGGAGAGTATTCATTTAAATTCAATATCTCCAATCATATTCCCATCAAACCATGTGATCAATCATATATTTTTCTTCTGCATTTCTGCTCCCACAGGTCTTTCTCTACCAGTAATTTTCTGGATATAATATTCAATAGTATGGGCAGTAATAAACCTCAACATTTCATATATCTATACATACCACAAGTAAAAAGCTTTAGTTTTTGACACAAGACAAGAAGTTCCGTTGCCTCTTTATGACACTGAGTGAGTTCAGAGACCCTTCACCAGAGCATTGTTGAAGGCCATGAGAATAATTATGTCCTTTAAGACTTTGCCAGAAAGCTCTGACAGACTTTGTCAACTCAAAGACTCTGAGTAAAGATATGTCATCCAAAGACAAGGTTAGCTCCTCTCAAAGATGTTCATCACCTTATTAGACACTAGATTTTGAAATTTTGGTCTCAACTCATTAAAACTCTACTTGACTGTATGGAGAAGGGCTATAGTTTCTTTTAGCAGAAGATCTTTGAAACAAAGCACCATGGAGATTTTGTGGAATATGACTTATTACTGCAATATAGTTATGAAAGAAAATGTATCCCTTATTCCAAAGCAATAGATTCTACCACAGAGGCAGTGGAAGGGCATTGTATATTAAGAAGTTATATGCATATATAAAAATCCATGAGATAGAAGGAGAATCATGGAGATAAACATTTGAGAAATCATTGGATCATTGGAAAAAAACAGACATGATGTGGTGAGAATATACTATTGGTCACCTGATCAGATGGAAATAATAGATGATAAATCTATCAAATGTTTCAGAAATCTGGTACAGCCGTTTAGTAGACCAACTATGTGAATATCTCTTGCTTGAGTTCTTGTTTTGCTAAAAGCAGAATAGCTGGTAAATTCCTGAAATGTCTTGATAATCATTGTGTTTTTTAAAGGGTAGAGGGGACAATTATGGGACCTGTTATTCTAGATCAGATTCTAATTAATAAGGAAGAACAGATCTCTGAACTCTAAATCCTACTCCCTTCCAAACTTTCTTATTATTATCAAGGGCTCCACCATCATTCCAATACCTCAAACTCACAACCCAGGTGCCATCCTTATTGACTCACCACCCCATATCCAATTTGTGGCCACCGCCTGTTGATTTTACTGATGTAATATCTCAAATATGCCGTATCCCTTTCTTTTCTCTGATATTGCTACTACCCTAAATAATTATACTATGAACACTGAAGTTCAGTGTGAACGAAGAATAACATTGAATATTGAAGACAATTAAAAAAAAGATAGTTAAAAAGGGGTTATATCACTGCTTTTAGAGTTGAATAGGATGAAAACAATAGATAAAAGAGGGAAGTCAGAGCTACTTAACTATTATTTTACTTTTTTTTATTTACAAAATAATATGATATTCAGGTTAAGAAAAACATGGTTAGCAGAGAGTTAAAAACAAAGGAAAGTGAAGAGATGGTAAGTAATTAGATTCAGGTAAACTATAAGCTGAGGTGCTAAAAGCCTTGGTAGATATGCTCAATGAGCCACTCTCAGCGATCTCTGAACAATTATGAAGAATCCAAGAGGTGATAAAGGACTGACAATAAGCAGTAGGATGCCTTTGTTCTCAGAAAAAAGCATACTCTCCAAACTATTCAAACTATGGCCTAGTGAGCTTAATTTAGACTTCTGTTAAAGTTCTAACAGTAAAGGGATGATTCTTTATCAATTATAAAGGGATATAGTAGTGGGAAGATGTCAGAGTAGGGCATGAAACTTCCTTGCTTTCCATATACCCCTTACAAAAAATAAAAAATAATTTTAATACTAAGAGGAGCAAAAGGATAAAAGTCAGAAAGGAAGCTGAGCAACTAAGGACAAGTAGGGAGGAAGAGCACTGACCTCCCTGGCCTCAGTCTCACCAAATAGTACAAATACCCCAGAGCAAAGAATGCAGAATTAATAAATGGCAAATCCTAGGGGCAGGATGGGCAGCTCACCTTGTCTGCTGAAACTCTGAGCTTTCATCACACTGGCAGATTCCGGCAGAGTCAATAGGCAGAAGGCCCTGGGAGCAGCTATGCAAACTGCAACCTCAGCTCAAGAGATCCTGGCTTGTTCATAGCTAGGGGTTGGCTGCAAACCTGGGGTCCTGTCAGTTGAAGTCACCTTCAGGAGAATGGACTCCCTGACCACTGCCACAGAAGATACGTCGGCTGTCTGCTTGTAATGGCAGAACTGCCAAGAGGCTCTAGTTGGAGCACCTCAGGTCAGTCATATACTGAGGCTTGAGTGGGGGACCAGGGATTATAGAATCCTGGATTATAGAAACTGGAAGAACCAAATAGGATTCATGAAATAACAAATACAAAAATATCCCGAACCATCCCCTATACCCTAAGAACCCTGGGACTCTGGCATAAAGCCCATAATTAAGCCTATCGGCTTAGCCAATAATTTTTTTTAACTGAATAAGCAAAGGAGAAAGAACCCAAATATTGAAAGCTATTATTGATAAATGGTAACAAGCTCAAAAAGAGCTTTTGAGAGAGTGAGAAAAAAAAAAGACCTCAAAAATCAAATGAGAAGTGTTAGAGAAAAAATTAGAAAAAAATAAGAGCAATGCAAGAAAATCAAGAAAGTTATGAAAGATCACCTAAATGAAAAAAGAAACCCAGAAACTCATGGAATAACTGGAGGGGAACTTAATGACTTCCCATGACAATAAGAAATAATAAAGCAAAATCAAAAGAATGAAATGCTGGAAGAGAATATGAAATATCTTATCATGAAAACAACTGATCTTATAAACAGATCAAGGAGAGACAACATAAGAATTGTTGGACTCCTGGAAGGTTATGATTTTTTTTAATGATTTTTTAAAAAAAGCTTCTAGACACTCTACTCCAAGAAATCATCAAGGAAAATTACTCAGAAATTTTAGAACTAGAGGGCAAAAAAAAAAAAAAATAGAAAGAATTCACCAGTCATTACCACACAGAGATGCCTAGATGAAAATGCACAGAAACATCATTGCTAAGTTCCATAGCTCTCAGATTAAGGAAAAAAACACTAGAAACAAAAAGAAAAAAAAACAATTTAAAAGCTGAGGAACTATAGTTAGAATAACATAAGACTTAGCAGCTTCAATATTAAAAGAACAAAGGGCATGGGATACAATGTTTTGAAGAGCAAAGGAACTGGACCTACAACCAAGAAACATACACAGCAAAGTTAAGCATAATTATACAAGGGGGAAAATGGATATTTAATGAACTAAAGGAATTTCAACTACTCTTGGGGGGAAACTCAGAACTCAGTAGGAAATTTGATCTATAGGAAACATTAAGAAAATAAATATGAAAGACTAGTTATAAGTGACTCAAAATATCAAATTATTCACTTTTTACATGGGAAAATGTCATCTGTCAGTCTTAAAAATGACAAAGTTACCTGGTTACTTTGATAGAGCATATATAAATAGAAGATTTGAGGTCAAGTTGAATATAAAGGAATGAGCTAAATAATAATAAAATAGAGCAAGAAGAGGTAAAATGGAATAATTATCTCTTTAAAGAGAGGAATAAGTGAGAAAACTTCCATAGAGAAAAGGAGGAAGGGGTGGAGGGCTGGTAGTATTAGAACTCTATTCTCATCAGATCTGGGTTAAACATATACAACTAGAAGGGTAAAAGTCTTCTTGATGTACAGAGAAATGGGAAAGAAAGAAATAGGATAAGAGAGGGATTAAGAGTCTCCTTAAGGGACTAAGGGAAGGTGGTGTAAATTATGAGAAAAGGAGATGAGGTAATAAGAAAAGAGAGGTATATGGAAGAGTGTACATATCAAGAAATAGGGAGGTAAAGTGAAGGGATAAGAAAGGGATTCTTAGGTTAAGATAAGGGAGGGATTTTTAGAATCAAACTCATATCAGGAAATAGAAGGGCACAGCTAGGAGAATAAGGAGGGACTTTTGGAAAAGTAGATAGAATAAGAACTAAACATTAAGGGTGAAGAAACAAGGAAGCAGCCTTCTGAAGGGTGGACTAATTTCTAACTAAGGGCAAATGGAGAGCACAAGGGAAGGATTCTAAGAAGGGGTGTGAATTGGAGAGGTAGTGGATAGAAGATATTGGACATCTGAGAAGGGATTCAGCAAAAAGAAGGGAAGAGGAGAACAAACAGTGAGGAAAAACAGAATAGAGGGAAATACACAACTAGTAATTATGATTTTGAATGTGAATGGGACGAATTCATCCATAAAATCTATCTGACAATTGATGAGATACAGGGTCGGGTAGAGTGGAATCAAGAATTCCTGTCATTGCTAGGAATTCCTAATTTCCCCACGTTCTATGAGAATATTATTTTCCTGTAGCATCTTCTAAGTATTTATGCTTATGACTACCTGATGCTCTTGTTATTTTATAACTGCCCCAACTTCTTGCCTCTCCTTTTTCTGTATTTTATTAAATTCTTTCTTGGAACTCATTTCAATCTTTTTATAAGGTACAAATATTACTTGGCTTCAAAGGGCAGGCCTGGATGTAATGAGTAGCTTGGTTGCCAAACCCTTCCACTTCAACTATGCAGTTTATTTTAATATAATTTTAGCAACTAAAACCTTATTACTCTTCCACATAAAATAAAGCAACACAAGTATATTGGCTAGAGGAACAATTAACGAAATGGAGAAAGTGACCCAGCTTGGTAGGCTTGATAAAATCTAAAGGGGCACAATTGTTCTAAAATAAAAGCATTCTCGCTGATCTCCTTGAAACTGCCCTCAAAACATTAAAAGAATAGGCTTAATGTAGAGACAGTTTGGTGGCACCGTGGATACAATACCAGCCCTGGAGTCAGGAGGACCTGTGTTCAAATGTGGCTTCAGACTCTTAGTGAGTTGTGTGAGCCCTGGAAAGTTATTTAACCTTGTTTACCTCAGTTTCCTCATCTGTAAAATGAGAATAATTATAGGACCTATTTCCCAAGGTTGATGTGAGGATCAAATGAGATAATTGTAAAGACTTGGCAAAGTGCTTTATAAATGTTAGCTATTAGCTATTATTATTAAATATATCCACACATAAGTTAGTGGTGACTTTGCTTTTGTGTGTCTATTTTAACATAATGATATGGTCTATGATGACTTCCTGGTTCAATAGTCAAACATATCCCTCATAATGATAAACAGGTAGACACCTTAGTCAGGAACACTAACTGATGAATGATAAAACAAAGCTTTGCTTACTTTACTGAAAGTCTTCTGTCTGAAGTACCTCCCAGAATCTTTGACTGTTAAAGCTTTTTCCTCTTTTGAGGTTACTTTGTATGTGTTTGTATGTTTACTTATACATACATGTATCCCTCCATTAGAAAGTAAGTTTCTGGAGGGGAGGAATTCTTGCATATTTGTTTTTGTATCATCAGCACCTAGTAGAGGGTCTGTCACAGTAACAGGTACCTGTTTCTGTTCAATTAAACTAAAATGTGTACCTGTTAGTTTAAATATTTGAACAATTCCACACTTTGTAGTTTCCCAAGTAAATTGTGACTCTACTAGTACTACTCTAAGATATGCTTAGCCTTTCTCTCCCCAATGAGATTCTCAAACAAAAAGAAATGTAGGGTGTATGTATGTAGGGTGAGAATGTAGAGTGACTCCATTCTTCAGTGGTTAGATCTTCCCCCAAGAGTTCAGTCTTTTACTTTTAACTTTTCTTTGAACATTTCCAATTGTTTTGTTTCTCTCAGCAAACCCATCTTGAATCCAGATTATGCCCTTATGTTTCTCCTGCCTTCATCCCAGTGTCCTGACTTCTTCCTCTTTTGTAATTAAATCCCATTGCTTTTATCTGAACCACAAGATGCTCTCTTTTTCTTTGCATTGGGTGTCAGCCAATTCACAACTGCTATTTAATGCCTTTAGATATAATTAAGTCACTTATGGAAGTTGTTTGGAGCTTTGCTTGGCATTCCAGCTGTATTGTAAAGGCCCCATGGAATGTGAGGCAGAATATGAAAACACAGGGAATAGGTCAACGAGGACAAGCAAGTCAATGTCAGGACATGTTGGTTCAAGTATTTCTTGACTTGCAGCAGTTAAAACAAAACATGTATATTTTTCCATTCTATGCCAACAGTATTGTTCACTAGTATTTATTGTGAGCCTGTTTATGAATGGGGGGCAGCTAGATGATGCAGTGGATAGAATGTCAGGTTTGGAGTCTGATCTTTTCCTGAAGTCAAATCTGGTCTCGGATGCTTATTTAGCTGTGTAAACTTAGGTAAGTCACTTGACCTTGTTTGCCTCAATTTCTCATCCATAAAATGAGCTAGAGAAGGAAATTGCAAACTACTCCAGTATTTTTTGTCAGGAAAACCCTAAATGTGGTCAGAAAATGTGAAACATTTGAACATCAAAAATAAGCTGGAGGAGAAAATGGCAAACCACCTCAATACCTTTGCCAAAAAAGCCCCCAAAAGGAATCAGGCAGAGTCAGAGACAACTGAAAATGACTGAACAACAATAAATTTATGAACAGAGGTCCACATTCAAGTTTGAATTATCTTATAAATTCTTTGTAATTGGTACTTAATTCTTTGACAGGATTTCTGTTGTACAGAATCAAACAATAAACATTTATGAAGTCCCGATGACAGCTATGATTGGGTGCTTAACCACAGCCTGAGAAAATAAGGACAAAAGTCTAACAATCCCTATCTTTAAGCAGCTTACAATCAAGCTAAGGAGATAATGTACACATATATGAATGTACATACCACATACTAAAGAGATACAACAAGGTAAAGTTTGGAAGAAGGTCTTAGTATCTGGGGAAGATCAGGAAAGGTTTCCTACAGACACTGATGATGATAAACTTTGAAAAAAGCTGGAGATTTTAAGAGATGGAGTGAGGAGGTAGAATATTCCAGAAATAAGAGATAGCTGATGTGGAGGCAAAGTGGTGGGTAAGGAATGTCACGTTTGAGGTGTACTAAGAAGGCCAATTTAGCTGATCCATTGTGTTTTAGAGGGGAAATAATATGTAATAATGCTAGAAAGAAAGTTGGCCCACGCTGTCAGGGACTCTAAATGTCTTCTAGAGGAATTTTTATTTGACTCTTGCAAAATAGGGAGTTATTGGTGTTTATTAAATAGGAAAGTCACATCATAGTCTAATGCTCTGCTCTCTCACCTATTCTGGAAAAATGAAGAATGTGAAGGTTACTCCCTAGACCATCAGACAAATGCTTAATTATCCTCTTGGATGGCCTTGAAAGTGCCACAGGAGGGTCAGCTGGATGAGTCAGTAGTTAAAAAGCCAAGCCTAGAGAAGGGAGGTCCTGGGTTCAAATGTGACCTCAGACACATCCTAGCTATGTGAGCCTGGACAAGTTACTTACCCCCATTGCCTAGCCCTTACCACTCTTCTGGCTCGGGACCAATACTTAGTATTTATTCTAAGAGAGAAGATAAAAGTTTAAAAAAAAAAAAAGGAAATGAAGTGTCAGTTTTTCTATTCACAGACTCAGAATCTGAGTCATTCTTTGTTTCCTTTTTCTTTCTCTCTATACATAATTCCATGTTTTATGAATTATTTAATTTTGATGCAAATGATGAAATAGAGGTAGTCAAAGGGTCATAGAGCTAATAATAACTCTTTTAGGTTGGATTTGGGCTCTGGTCTTCTTGACTCCATGTCCAGCATGTTATTCACTATGCCACCTAACTATTTACAATTATTTGCGTATAAATCTTAACTGTCTGCTTAGAGAAGTAGTTCTCAAAATGTTGTCCAGGGACCTCTAGAGGTCCCCATGACCCTTTCATGAAGCCTAAACAATCAAAACTATTTTCATAATAATACCAAGGCATTTTAATTTTTACTAACTTATGTCTATCTCCAGAGGAAGAAATGATAAAGAGAAGCAAATAGTTTATATATAAATTTTTTTTGGTCAAATGATGTCTTCTTTAGTTTGAGGAGGGGAAGGAAAGAAGGAGAAACATGGAAACTTTAATGTAACAAATAAATGTTCTACTAACAATTTATGATACAGGAATTATTGATATGATATGTGATATTATCCAGTAATAATTAATATAATTGCATAAATACTTTAGAATCCTTAATAATTTTAAGAGCATAAAGGGGTCTTGAGCCCCCCAAAAGTTTGAAAACTTTTAGTATATGGTATAGTATTTGGTATATGGTATATGGTATATTTAGACTTTGGAAAAATTTGTTTAATGAGTAAAAAATGGAAAACATGTTGGTTGACCCCAAAGCTTGTGATATAAGTGAGATATACAATGATAGTGCATGAGGTTATATCCTATTAAAGTAAATATTCCTGGAATGGAAAACTGCATAATATTAAATATTTCCAAGTCCAAGCAATCAGTTCACTTATTCGAATTAGTACTTGATAACATAAGATTCCAGTCCTGGCAAAAAATTCGGAAATCCCTCAGAATTCTCCAGAGTAGAATTTGACCTTTGTAGCACAACTTCAGTATAAAAATTCATAGAGTCAAGAATACCTGGGCATCATGTCAGTTCAGAACCTTTATTTGCCACATTCTATTTCTAGGAAGTCTTTAGTAAATTGGAGTCAGAAATATTCCATTTCATTCATTTGCCAAAATTGGTTTAGCCATTTCCCAACTATAGGAATTTTTTTATTTGAAAAATTTTATTTAATTAATTGATTTAGAATATTTTTCTATGGTTACATGATTCATGCTTTTTCCCTCCCTTCCTCCTACCTCCCTCCAATGAGCAGTTCCACTGGGTTTTACATGTGTCATTGATCAAGACCTATTTCCATATTATTAATATTTGCACTAGGGTGATTGTTTAGAGTCTACACCCCCAATCATATCCCCATCAACTCATGTAATCAAGCAGTTGTTTTTCTTCTGTGTTTCTACTCCCACAGTTCTTTCTCTGGATGTGGATAGTGTTCTTTCTCATAAGTCCCTAAGAATTGTCCTGGTTTATTGCATTACTGCTAGTAGAGAAGTCTATTACATTTGATTGTGCCACAGTGTATCCGTATATAATGTCCTCCTGGTTCTGTTCCTTTCACTCTGTGAAATTTTCACTCAATTCCTAAAAGTCATTCCAGTTCACATGGAATTCCTCCAGTTCATTATTTGTTTTAGCACAATAGTATTCCATCACCAACAGTTATGTGGGCATTTTTGTATTTTTTAAAATAAATTTTATTGATATCTTTTATTTTTACCTTGCTTAAACTTCTCAAAGATCCTTTGCCCTCTGCCTCCCAGACAGCAACTCTGGTCAGTGGGAGTTCTGTATTCAGAGAATTGGGATCCTATAGTATACATTTTCAGGGACTTTGGGCAGAGTTCTGACCAAGCCTCCCTGTGAGTTTGGCACCTAGTAGGACATACTGGGAATGATGTGAGATGGACCTCTCTATGCTCAGTCTTCTTGTTACATTTATAACAAAGGAATAGATACTAGACCTATTATTTCATTGGAATAGGGAACTCTACCCAAAAAAAAAAATAAAATAAAATAATAAGTGATAAAACAGTTTACCAAAACTGATGAACCTTTTTTAAAAGTATAGTGATAATAATAGCTAACAAAGTATATAGTTTTAAGGTTTGTAAAGTTGCTTTATATATGTGATTTCATTTGATTCTCACAATAACTTTGTGAGGGAGGTGCTATTATTATTGTCATTTTGCAGAAGAGAAAGTTTTTTCAAGTGATTTGCCAAGGGTCCCCTAGCTGGGAAGTAAGTGAAGAAGGATATAAACTCAGGTTTTCATGACTCCAAGTAAAGTGCTCTCTACATTTTTTCCTTTCTATAGTGTTCCTACATTTATATTTCCCTATTTCTGCAAAGGAGCAATAAAGGTACAATTTCATATTTATTTGAGGCCGAGTTTAGTTAAGCAGGAAGTCAATAAGCATTTATTAAAAGTGCTTACTATGCCACTACATGGCCCAGTGGAAAGAGTGCTGGTTTTGGAGTCAGGAAGTCAGGAATCAGGAGTCAGGAGTCAGGAAGTCAGGAAGACTCATCTTTGTGAGTTCAAATCTGGCCCCTGACACTCACTATTTAGGTGACCCTAGGCAAGGCATTTAATCTATTTTGCCTCAGTTTCCTCATCTGTCAAAAGAACATCTGCCAAAAATAGAGGAAATAGCAAATCACTCTAATATCTTTGCTAAGAAAAACCCAAATAGGGTCATGGAGGATTGGACATGTCTGAAAAAACTCAACAATAACAAAATGTACCAGGCACTGTGCTTAGTGCTGGGGATATTAAAAAAGAAAATATAATTCTTGCCTGTGAGGAGGGCATGCTCACTCCAAAAACACCCATATGAAGGACCTGTGTACATATAAGATACTTATAGTCAAACTGGAAAAATATTATAAGAAGAAGTAGAGACAGGAAAGACTTCTTAAATAAGATGTATTTTGTCTTGATTCTTGTAGGAACCCAGAAGTGGAGATGAGAAGAGAGTATTCCAGACATGGGGGACAGCCAGTTAAAAGGAAAGGAGTTGAGAGATCAAGTGTTTTATTCAGGGAACAGCATGGAGACCACTGTAACTGATGCTAGAGTACTTAGAAGAGAATTAGATTTTTTAAAAAGACTAGAAGGCTAGGAAGAGATAGGATTTGAAGGGCTTTAAAAGCCCAATAAAAGGATCAGCTAGGTGAGCAAGGCCTGGAGTGGGGAGGTCTCAGGTTCAAATTTGGCCTCAGATACTTCCTACCTGTGTGACTCTAGGCAAGTCACTTACCTCCAATTGCCTAGCCCTTACCACTGTTCTGGCTTAGAACTGATACTTAATACTAATTCTTAGGCATAAGGTAGGGGCTAAAAAAAAAAAAGCCAAACATGGGATTTTATATTTGATCCAGGTCATAATGGGAGCTAAGGAAGTTTGTTAAAGAGAGGGATGACATGGTCAGATTTGTACTTAAGTAAGATCACTTTGACAGCTGAGTGAAGAATATATTAGAGTGGGGAGAGACTCACATTAAGGAGTCCAACAAGTAGGCAATTGCAGTAGAGTGAGGAAATCAAGACTCTACACTGCATGTAGAAATGATGACTTGGCAATGGACTAGATATGTGAGATGAGTGTGAGTGAGGAGTTGAGGATGACACCAAGATTACAAACCTGGGCAACCATAAGGATGGTGGTATCCTTTATAGTAACAGAGAACTTTGGAAGACAGAAGATTTTAAAGGGAAAGATAATTTTGTTTTGGATACATTTATTACTAGATATATATCTATATCTATATATAGTATTAGATATACGTGGAAGACCCAGATGAAAATTGCCAAGAAGTTGCTCTTGAAGATGGGAGACAGGAAGTCAGAAGAGAGGTTAGGGCAGCTCAGTGGTTCAGACACTTCCTAGCTCTGTGACCCTGGGAAAGTCACTTAATTTCCATTGCCTAGCTCTTACTTCTTTTCTTCTTTGGAACTGATATAAAGTATTGATTCTAAAATGGAAGATAAGGTTTAAAAAAAAAGATCTCACATAGTGGGAGGAACCTTTGTTTATTGGGAGCATCAATGAGGCCAGGATTCTGAGTTTAATCTTTCAATCTATTCATTTTTCCATCTTTCCTTTGTCCCTGAAGAAAATGGAAGCCATTACCATCCAGGCTAGCTCCATCAGATAATTAGATAACCACCTTCCATCACACAGACCAACAGTTGATAAACTGAATCACTGCTTTTTTTATGGTGTGTGAGCCAGTGTGTATTGTAAATGTGAACCAGTGATTCATGTGTGATTCATATGGAAAACTGCAAATTGGTTTCCTGAGAATAAGCCAAGAAAGATTCATAGGTTGAGAGGGTGGAAAAGGGAGAAAAACTATAATTATATATAGGAAAATTACAGAACACACACATACACATCTAAGAGTCTCATAGGGTGTGTGTGCATGAGAAGACAGTCAGATAAAATGCTTCTATTAGAAGAGTAAGATTGAAGGATGAGTACTACATGGGATGGATATTGATGTCATAGTGGCTGGGTTGGGCAGCAGGTTTTCTGTTTCCTTATAGTAAGAGGGTAGAAGGTCCTGGGTTCAAATATGACCCCAGATAATTCCTAGCTGTGTGATCCTGGGCAAG